>NC_035168.2:13980861-14280861 GCF_001659605.2 Manihot esculenta
ATCAGATCAGTTTCAGATTAAAGCAAATACAATCATATTAGGATTAGAATAAGATAGGAGTAGTAGAGTTTATTTTAAATTGTGAATATTTATTTTTTTATTGGAGAAAAGCCTATATAAAGGCTGCCCAAGAATTAACCTAGGCATCACATATTTTTCTCTTCATCTCCTCTCTCATATTCGGCCACCTCCTAGCCTTGTCCTTCTTCTTATTTTTTTCTTTAGTTCTTTGCAATTTTATTATAGCCTTAGAGGCTAAACACTTCTTTTCGGTTGAAGGTTAATCAAAATTGAGATTTATTCAAGTTGTTAGATTATGTTTTTAACTTCTCTTCATCTTATTTCAGTTTTCAATTAATTTATGTTTTTGAGTAACACTACCTCCATTATTATCCTTTTAGAAATTCAAGGAACTATTAAATCTCCTGTGAAGATAACATATTGTTAATTAACCCAATTAAATTCATAATTATTTAATTTGGTTAATAACACGTAGCAATTAGCATATTATTTAAGTTAAGAAATTAATTGAATTGATTTAAATAATTCCCATGTTATTATTAATCAATTTTGAGTTCTTCTCTCTTAAAACAATTAACTAACTAAATCTATACGCATGTTGGGATTATTAGTTAACTAAAAATTAATTTAAGCACGTAGTAGATTAATTTAATCATAAGAAAAAATTGGTGAAATTCGCGTGTTTGAACACTATAACTAAACAATAGATAATAAAATGAATTATCTTTCTAATCAATGATTAACTGCCAACCCCTTAATTAGATTACCTTCACTTGAGTTTTAATTTAATTATTTATTTCACCATCTCAATTGCATTATTTTTCTTCTTTAAAGTTTTTGGCTTGCCCAAGGCAAAATCAATTTCTTTGAACAACAATTCTCTTCTTCTCTCTCTCTTTTTTCAAACTATTCTTTTTATTCTATTAGCCATCTAAAATAAACAAAGTTAAGGTCTCTGTGGGACCAAACACTCATTTACCCTAACTACAAATTCTTTTGAATCAAGGAAAGGAAAATAAGTTTTAATTGACGGATTTGATGCCCGTCAAAAAACACAAGATCGTTCGTCTTAGTTGGGTTGTCACAAACCACAAACCATCCAAGTGTTCGATCTCTAATGATGTCCACACAAAATGGTAATCGAAAAACCTTAGAACCGTTCTAAGGATTTGAGAAGGGGAGAGGTTTTGAGTGATATCTCTCTGTCTTTCCTATAAATTCTAGAGGTCCTATAAATTCTAAAGGCCCTCTAAAAGTCTTTCCGTCGAGAGAGGAGGCTCTCATAAGATGTCCTTTTATATTAAAATCATAGGGTTTCAGTATAATAATATTTAATTAATTAATTAACTAATTAAATTATAACTATGATTCAGAACTTTAATAAACATACCATATAAATTTCAAATAATTTTAATTAATTTCCTACTTAATTAATTAGATTAAAATAGTAATTTTTTAAATTCTAGTTTTATTTCAATATTAATTTATATGCAATCAAGTCCTACTTGATTTAACTTCTTGCTTTATTTTCTCATGTAATTCTTTATGTATGTGACCTATTAGGTTCCAAATATGTTGATAAAAAATATAATTAACTAATAAATTAATTTAAAGGTCAAAAATATTGTCTAGCAATATATCAAGACTACCCAAATATTCAGAATGTCAAAAGTAGTTTGATTTAACCTTTCGGTACATTGTTTCTCAGTGTAATTAATATCCTTTCATCACAAATGTCCCGATTTAACATTTAATACATAGAAGGTATTTGCAACGTTAAATCATATTAGTTCTCATTTATGAACCATTAACTGATTGAATGCAATTCTAAATCTCATTTTCTAATTTCATTCCACCTTACTCAAGGATTTCATTATCAATGCTAACAGAGAACAAATGAGACATTCTCAAATTTAACCTAGAGTGATGAAGTTTATCTCAATCATATAAATACTTTCATACAGTTCCTAATATATCCAATTCATTCACATTCATTACTGGTGAAATAAGTAACATATAAGATGAGTCAAAACATAAAAGTCTCTAGGGGTGTAAATGAACTAAACCGTTCGTGAACTACTCGAGATTTGCCTCGATAAAAGCTTGACTGAGCTCGACTCAATTTCTAAACAAGTCAAGCTCGAGCTTAATTTTTAGGTTCGTTTCGTAAATGAGCCAAATTTGAGCTCCATAATATTCGACTCATTGAGTCTTGTGAGCTCAGCTCATTTTCGAGTTCATGAGTAGGCTCGTAAACAGTATCGTTAAGCAGGCTGAGATTAATATAATAAGAAAAATAAACTCAAACCCTACATATACTTTCATGAGCTAAACCTAAATTTTAAGTCCTTATATAAGATTATTTATTGATTTTAAGTCAAAAGGTCACTTACACAACCATCACTTGAGTAATCCATAGACACAGGTTATTTTCCATATAGATTTTATCAGGCAAGTCAGTTCAGTGCACTTATTTATAAAATAAGCACCTACATATTAGTTTATTGATTTGTTTACCCTAAAAGTTCTTATATAAGATTATTTACATCCCTAAAAGTCCTTAAATAAGATTATTTATTGATTTTAAGTCAAAGGATCACTTACACAACCATCACTTGAGTAATCCATAGACACAGGTTATTTTCCATATAGATTTCTCATGCGAGTCAGTTCAGTACACTTATTTATAAAATAAGCATCTATATATTAGTTCCAAATATCTCACATATCTCAACTTATGAGATCAGTTGCTTTCTCTAAAAGGAAAGAATATAATATGTATTAGTCTCAACGACTCTAATCATTATCAAATCATGATAAAAACATCGACCAGAAATATTTAGAGACGTTACTTAAATGCAATAGGAATCTCACAATTATAATCACATTATAATTTCTTTTACACAGTAATATAGTCTCATAGACTTTATCTTTACTCGAAATTCAATTAAATTAACACTAAAGATAAATAATAGCCTTTATATAATGTATTTAAATACTTAACATACATAAAAAATAATATCCAATTACAACCAATAGATTGGCTGTAGGGTATATTACTAACAATCTCCCACTTGCACTAAAGCAAATCACCCATATGACTTATCCCATGAGTATAAATGTAATAATAATGTTTCTACTGGAACAATGTTTTAGTAAGAGAATCTTTAAGATTCTCATTAGTGGAACTTGCTTTATCTCCACATCTTTCCTTTTAATAATCTCTCTCATAATTTGGAATCGCCTAAGAACATACTTGGATCTTTAATGAGGCCTGGATTCATTTGCTTATGCAATGGCTCCATTGTTATTATAATTCAATGTAATTGGATCAATAATGCTAGGAACCACACCAAGTTTAGAAATGAACTTCTTGATAAAAAAAACCGTCTTCTTTGTGCCTAGGACACATAAGTGTACTTGGCTTTTTGTTGTAAAATTTGTAGTGGTCTCTAATTTGAAACTTTTCCAACTCGTTGTTCCCCTACTTAGAGTAAAAATGCCATATAACCTTTATATAATGTATTTAATTATTTAAAATACATAAAAATAATATCCAAATACAAATAACAGATTGGCTGTAGAGCATATTACTAACATTAATCAGTGTTTAAAGAACTAGATGTCTATTAGGAGGAATCAATAATGTGCTCTAGAGATATATCATAAGAAAAGAGACTCAACGATGACCCTTAGAGTAGCAACCATGGCTTCAAAATAGTCAAATTGAAACTTAAAACCTACGAGAAAAAACATGCAAACACTCTACTCAAACAAAATACAATAGATCGATTAAATCCCTTTCCTTTAAAACTAGATACGCAAGAACTTATTTATCTATAAATCCATAGAGAAGTGGAAAGGGAGAGACCAAATCTCTAGACAAGGGAAAAAGAAGGGTGCTTCTGTCCAAAAAAGGCAAAGAGAAGCTAATAAATAACAGAAAATGCATAGGTACTGTGGAAAAATCAAGACTGAGAAAAAGAATTGAGATATTTTCTCTCTATTCAAACTGGAGAGAAAAGTTCTCGGTGGGTCTACATTGTAACTGATGTTGATACACTTGAAAAGATTATAATAATAATAATAATAATAATAATAATAATAATAATAATAATAATAATAATAATAATAATAATAAAGATTTTTTTTGAGAAATAATAATAATAATGATTTCACTTCTTCATTATTATTATTGTTATTATTATTATTATTATTATTATTATTGAATAAACAAGTAAAGTACATAATTTATAGGCACTGTGGGAAGGAAATAAAGCATTTGAGAGAGAGCATTGTTAATAATTTGTTATGCTGCAGCTGCAGGTTCAGCAGCATCACATGAAGCTCATCTGACCACAAACAACGCTAAGCTAATAATATGCTGCGGAAACTGTCACCTTTTGAAGTGGGTAATGGGTTTTTTGACTGAGATCACAGTCACAGCCTAACATAACAGGGTATGATTGCTTCCTGAAATAACAACAACAATATAATAAAAATAAAAATAAAAATAAAACTGCCTCAGTATTTTTTTTCTCTAAGATACACATTAGCGCACATTTCATATAATTAATTTTATATACACACTCTCTAATCGGTATGAAATTTCAGAGAACCGGCCAAAAAAACAGTATGAAGCAATAAAAAACAGTATGAAGCAAAGCTGACCCAATTGAATCACTTTTGGAAACTTGCTTTCCAAGTGGATGCGTAATCTAGTTGTCCTTTTATTTTTTTGCTTTTGGCTACAAAAACATCTCTTGCACGATCGAAAATGCCTTTGTCACTCGCCAACCGGACTCATTTGTCCTTCCAAATCCAATCATTGTACTTTTCAAAAGTCTGTAAAAAAATTGAGGAAGAAAAAAAAAAAAGTTCAAGGTCCCAGTTTAATTCCTATTTAGGTTTGGAAGTAGAGGTTAAAATTTTTTATTACTTTTCCAAATAAGCCCTCATTTGTATTGAGGTCTGTTTCCAAAAGGGTAAAGTTTTGAATTGAATACTTAAATAGAGTCAAATGAAGAAACAAAAGTAAATTTTATTATCTTTTTTTATCACTATTAATGATTCATAATTAATGTGTTTGATTTAACTTATAAAAATTAATTTATAATTAACTATTTAATATTTATAAATTTTTTAAATCTTATAAATTTTAATAAATTATGTATTTATTTAAAATATTTATAGATGTCTAATATACCATTGATATATTGAGTAACAATTAATTTTTAGATACATTTATTATTAAAATACTATAAAAGATATTAAATAAGATATGTGAAAGTTTAAAATTAAATAAGCCTGATATACCAATTTTTTTGGATAAAATAACTTATAAATTTAATATTTATAAGTACTAAAATAAAAAGTTGATCCCTTATTTTTTTTTAATTTAAAAGGTAAATTTATACATTCAAATAATACACTCCCCTCTGTCCTATAATTTTCCTCAGTCTCATAATTTTTGTTATTTTTTTTATTATTTCAAAATTATTGTCCATTTTTTATATTAATTATTATAAGTCTATTTAATTTAATTTTATTTTAAAAAATTTTTTTAATATAACTTTTAATATTTAATAAAATTTAATGTATTTAAGACATATATAATTGAAAGATTAATAAAAAAATTTTATTTTTTAATATGTATAAAAAGAGAAATGAATAAAAATGATGAGAACGAGGGAGTAATAAACATGTTGTCTTGTTTTAGAGTTCTATGACAAACTCCTTAATCCTGTATTTTATAAATTAGATTATTTAACCTTTCATACTTCCATTACAAACTTAGGTTGAAAAGTCCTTCCGATCATTTTGCCCTTTGTTTTTTAAAACACTTTTGCTATTAATCTTTCCCTCAGTTTTACAATCAATTACAATTTCATTGTATTCACCTCTTTGAGTCCATTATCTCATTTATCCCTTTCTCACTCCTTTAAAAAAGATGAGAGATAAATTTAAAAATTAATGGATAAAATTATAAATAATTTTAAAGAAATGTATAAGAATATAAGCATTTACAATTTCATTTCTTAGTTTTACAATCAATTATAATTTTATTCATGGTATTCACCTCTTCAAGTTTATTCTCTCTTTTATCTCTTTCTCTTTTTACTTTTAAGAAAGATGAGAGATAAATTTTAAAATTAATGGACAAAGTTATAAATAATTGTAAAGTAAATGCATAACAATATAAATAATGCGAATTGATCCAAAAAGTTTTAATGTTTACGTGTATTTATATTTTAATCCAGCTCTTTTAATTTTAGTATAATTAATTCAATTTTTATATTTTAATGCAATTTTAGTCAATATGTATATTTCTAAATTTAATAGTCTAGGTAGTAATTTGATAGTCTAACTAACATGTCACGTATATTATTATTATTATTATTATTATTATTATTATTATTATTATTATTATTATTATTATTATTATTATTATTATTATTATTATTATTATTATTATTATTTAATTGGCTAATTGGCTAAAAAAAGATTAATGTTTGTGTTATTTTACATTTTAATCCAAACATTTAAATTTTAGATAAATTAGCTCAACGTTTGTGTTTGGGTGTAATTTTGATCAAAATTCAAAATCAAAATTAAAAATAAGTAATCTAATTATTAAATATGTAATTCACGTATTCAATAGTAATAAATTTTGTTTTATAGTAATAATATTGATGACCGCTGAGCCTTTGCTATCCCAGCCGCCGTCGAGCCCTCATAGGAAAGACAGGCCATAATCCCATTAGAGTCCAATACATAAGCCTGTCCTCTAGCAAGCAACTCAGGCCACGCTCGGGCAGGCCGGGCAGAACAGGTCTCGGGCCCAACAGAGAAGGATCCAGCTCACCTAACTTGATGGGTCAGTGTGGGGACAGACCCCTCCACATTTAGGACCATGTTAGCACGGGTGCCAGAGGGAATTAAATAGTCGCCTGACGATAGAGAAAGGGGCAATATGTCTATACGTACGGCTCTGTATGATAGGAACATGTGGCACTGTAGCAGGGTGGCGGTTATACGTCACTAGAGGACAAAAGGAAAAAAGATTAAAGGAAGAGGACGTGAACCCTCTGTATTGCTTAATCCCATTAAACCAATCACCTGTATTGCTTAATCCCTTGCTGAGCTCGGCAGGGAATGTGCCTAGAACCACCCTGTCTGACCAAGAGCTCCAAAACATGGCTCTCCAACTATAAAACACCGCCCATTGGTTGGGACAAATGTTATAGCAAAGGGGAATCAACACCCCATTGAGCGTGCCACCCGTGGCCGAGGGCTTCAACATTAATGAACCTCAGCCTAGCTTGAACCATCAAGTTTCTCAATAAAGTAGCAAAAGGACAAGGGAAGAAGATGGAGAGGCTTGTAAAAGAAATGGGCCCACAGTTAGAGAGGAGGGTAGTGAGAGAGCTCATCGAAAATGATGAGGTTGAAAGCTATTCCTCTGAGCCAATGCGAGGATCAGAAAGTGAAGAGCTAGGGGGAGACTACCACTTGGAGAAGCGGCCGAGAAGGGAATAGGCGAATGTAGACCAAAAACTGGAGAGGTTGAGGGAGCAGCTCTTGGCAGAGCTGGGGACACATGATAACAGCAGTCCCTTGCTACCTACCTCATCCCCGTTCGCGAGATGGGTGTAGCAGGAGACTATTCCTAAGAAGTTTATGATGTCGCCGATGGCCGCATACGATGGTGCGGGAAACCACTGAGAGCATGTCCTCAACTACAAGATGTTTATGGAGCTTCAGACCCATTCTAATGCTCTGATGTGCAAAGTCTTTCCTACAACCCTCATCGGACCAGCTCGGGCACGGTTTAACAGCCTAGAAGCGGAGAGCATTAAGAGCTTCTTGGACCTGGCTAGTGTACTTATCAGCAGGTTCATTGCAGGAGTCCCGGCGGAGAGAAAAATGAGCTACTTGGAGACAATCAGGCAAATAAGGAATGAGTCTCTGAGGGAGTACATAGCCATATTCAATTCTGAGGCCCTGCAGATTTCCAAGCTCGAAGAGGCCAGAGCGGTAGAGGCCATGCAGAAAGGGACAACATCCCCGGAGTTTTTTGGCTCGTTATGCAGAAAGCCGCCCACCACCCTAGCCGAACTGATGAAAAGGGCTGAGAAATACATAAGGCAAGATAACGCCTTAACCACCAGTAGGTTCACCAGGAAAATAGGAGATAAGGGAAAGACAGTGGAGGACAGGTGACCTGAAAGGCAAGAGAGGAGACAAAATAGAGGGTAGGAGATGCTGAACAAGCACTCGTGGGAGAGGAAAGAGCAAAGGCCGTACCAGCCTCGGATCCCCGAGGTAATCACTCCTTTGAATGTGTATAGGACTGAGGTGCTTGTGGCTGTATAGGACAAAGATTTTATACAATGGCCCAAACCCATGAAAGCCGAGGCTAGCCGAAGGAATCCAGACAAGTACTGTTAATATCACCGGACGCATGGCCATGACACTAATGACTACTACCAACTGATAAATGAGATAGAGAGACTCATCAAAAGGGGACATCTCAGGAACTTCGTGAAGAAACTAGAAGGGCAGGGACCTCAGCAGAATGTGATAGCAGAGAGATTTCGCAGGCAGACAGAGGACCTGTGAATGACGGCTCCAGCGGGACGATCAACATGATCATAGGAGGAACTAGGAGAAGAATGAGCAGGAGGGGGAAGAAGAGGAGCAGGAATGGAGAGGGTAGTAGTATCAAGATCATGCAGATAGTAGAACACTCCCCTATGACTATCTCTTTCTCTCCAGAAGATGCCCATGGCGTCCAAATGCATCATGATGATGCCCTGGTCATTGAGGCTATCATCCATAACTGCCGGGTTCGCAAAGTTCTGGTGGACAATGGGAGCAAGGTAAATCTGCTATCTTACCTGGTCTTTCAACAGATGAACATACCCGAAGAGGAACTGGTAAGGGATCAAGCCTCGGTTAAGAGGATAGGCGGCATCCCTATGGCGGTAGAAGGGAAGGTGAAAGTAGCCCTGACGCTGGGAGAACCACCCCTGTCCCGCACCCACTACGCAGTATTCCTTGTGGTGAAGCTACCCCTGAATTACAATGCTATTTTGGGAAGGCCAATGCTGTATGACTTCGAGGCAATAACTAGCATCCGGTATCTGACCATGAAGTTCCCAATAGAGTCAGGGGTGAGCATAGTGTGAAGAAGGTAGGAGGAGGCACGGGCTGTATATTTGGCCAATGTAGAAGAACCAAGCACCCTGCCAGAAGAAATAAACCTAGAGGTCATAGAGGTCCGGGATGAGAAGAAGGAAGGTAGGACAGAACTGATTGATAAGTTGGAGACATTCCCACTGTTTGAGGAAGAAAGCGACAAGGCCTTCAATATCAACGCAAGCCTTGAAAAAGACCAGAAAGAGACAGCAATGGCTCTCATCAGAGGGCACGCCTCAAGTTTTGCTTAGAAGCCATCGGACATGCCGGGGATAGACCCGAGGTGATGACGCACAAGTTGAATGTCCTCCCTGGAGCCAAACCAATAAAGCAGAAGAAAAGAGTGATCGAGAAGGAGAAGCAGCAGGCCACAAGAGAAGAGGTACAAAAGCTGGAGGAAGTCGGATTCATTAGGGAAGTCATGTACCCATAATGGTTAGCCAACCTTATGCTAGTCAAAAAGGCAAATGGAAAATATAGAATGTGTGACTCGCGGTTGTCGAAGTCGGTAAAAAATAACCTTTACAGTTATCAACAATATTACTAATGCAGATAGTGGTAAAGGATCGAATCCACAGAGAATTGTAAACTTACTAACCTTCTTTATCAGGACCAAGAGAACGCACTGAGAACAAATAAACTGAAAGCAAATAAAATAAAAGTGCATGTAAAGTAAAATGGGGGGTTTTGAGATTGATTTGATTAGCAAATGCTGAATACAATTAAATAAGCAGAATATGAAAAATAGAAGGGAAATTCAATATGAGAAAGGTCTAGTTGAAGAGATGGATCCACCTTGGTTGTTTGGATTGATCATTGAAACTTATGTTCTTTAGGTTGATTCAATAGATTAGTTATGGAGATGGAAAACGCTTCTCACCACCATGTCTCTCCTTATGATTAAACTAATTAGGGAACATCCTCTAATTAATTACTAATTAACAAATTGCCAAGGAACGTCCTTGGGCCTTAGGCATCAAACAATTGTTAATTGCATGAAGAAAGAGAGAGATCCAATCCTAACTACTCAAACACATGAGATATTCCTAGATCATACAATTCCTCAGTTGTTGCACCAAGTGTTCTTATGTTTGAACAATTCAAGCAATTACGAATTTAAAATTATCAAAAATAACAATTAATTACCTTGCAATCAGGCCAATTTGATCAAAACAACAAAGTAATAATAGAATTCAAGCATGAACTGTATGAATATTGAATAACCAAAAGACAAACAATATGTGTTCAGATCTCACAATCCTTTAAACAACCTTAGTTTCAACCAATCTTCAACTAGAATAAAAGGTTTCAGTCACTCACGGCTGAATCAAAAACCAAAAAATAAAGAAAGGAAGAAGAAGAGATGGTATCAATTGCAATCCCGTAGGTGTGTCCAAGTGAGAGTGTAAAAGTTATGTGGAGGCTCCTTATGTGTCCTTTTATAGTTGAAAGTGCTGCCCTAGGTCTCCCTTGCTGCTTAATTAGTGAAGAGGCTGCCAAAAGTGCTGCCCAAGTGGTGTCAGAAGAGGAAAGGGTGCGGAAGCTTGCACAAGAGAAGGAGAGGCACGCGATTTGGTCTCAGAAAGGGAAAGAGGCGCAGATTGTGCTTCCTAATTAAGTTTAGATGCTGACCTTGCTGCCCAAGAGGTACTTTCTGCCCAAGTTGTGTCTGAAAAGGAAAGATTCGCATTGCAAAATTATTTGGAAGGAAAGAAGCGTGCACATCTTCTTCAGAGGGAAAATGGCGCGCGGATTGGCTTTCAGGAGGCAGGTGGGCGCGCGGTCATTGAATGCAGAAGGGAAAGTGAATCTGTCTAGTCTTTCCTTTTTAGGTGGAGCCTTCGGTTTAATTTTGAATGCTGAATGCTGAAGAGGCAAGTGCGTCTTCTTGAGATCTTGCTGCCTAAATAGGAAGATATGACTGCTGCAGTGTGTGCACATCTTTGAACAAGGAAAGAAAGATCTGCAATTTGAATTTCAAATAATCTTCTGACTGAGCTTTCCTTATTTGCTTTTGCTTCTGCACTTTCCTTATTTGAAAACTTTCCTTTTCTGAAAACTTTCCTTATTTGAAAACTTTCCTTTTTTGGCATTTTCCTTTTTTGGCACTTTCCATATTTGACACTTTTTGGCAGTTTTAAGAGCATTTTCTCTGGCTTGTCTCTTTACACCTAATATCTGCAAAACATGATTAAAACCACAAAATTAGGCAGAAAATATGTAAATAAACATCAAGAACATAATGATAAAGTGGACTAAAATATGCTCTATCAAAAACCCCCTACACCTAGCCTTTTGCTTGTCCTCAAGCAAATAAACATAGTCAAACAAGCTTTCTTTGCTACTTGATCCTTATTTCCACTTAAGCTCTTACTCAAGACACCTATTTTGAATCATTGCAGTGAAGAATATATGCATGAAGATTACTTACCTTCTTTCCTTGTTTTCCTTTACTTACCATGGCTAGGATTTGTTTTACTCAAGAGAGAGATTATACATGCACATGTTCTTGTTCAGTTAAGACTTTTTCTAGCTTTCAAAGTGATTTGCCCTTACCTTGAAGTACTATATTCAGCCTTTTGCACTTAAGTTTTGCTTGAAAAAGTCACTAACCTTTTGATGTGAAGGTACATATTGGTGATACCCACCCCCAGTTACTCAGTTGGTCACCTGTTCAAGTGGCTACTAGCTCTGTTCATAGTCTTTCAACCATTGGATCAGTTTTCAATTTGTGCTCATAAAGTCTAAGCCTTTGCTGAATTTTTTTAATCAATGTATTGGACAAATCAACACCAATTGCTAAATCAAGTCATGTTAAGTTCATTCACACAAATTTCAATTCATTCTCTCTAATGAGTGTCATCAATACATTTTTCACCATGGCAAGCTCAAAGATTCAATTCAAAAGGCAATTCTCAAACATGAATATAACTCACTGCAATTGATTCAACATAAGTTTAAAGAATCATCACATCAATAGGGTCATAGAAAGAAAAACTCATCCAACATAGTTCATCAGTTTGAGTAGAGCAAATCAAAAAGAAGAAGAAGGTTGTGGTTGTGTGTGTTATTGAAAGCATAAATGAAAACAAACTAAAGGAAAACTGAAAGCAAAAAAAAAATCGCATGAACTGAAGAAAAAAAAAAGCGAAACTGAAAGGAAAATAAGAAGAAAAGAAGAAGAAGAAAAGAAGGAGAAGAAGAGAGAAATATGCACCCCCACACCTAAATCATGCATTGTCCTCAATGTATAAGAAAATAAAAGAGCAAAGGAAACTGAGTACTCCCCTGGGGTGTGGTGTGCATGGTGTGATCACTAGGTAGATTGAGATGGATGATGTAGTGGAATTTCTTCTACCACTTGTACTATGAATCCTTCAAAGTATGGCTTCAGACGATGCCCATTCACCTTGAAGATTTTTCCAGTCTCTATGCTTTGGATGTCTACAGCTCCATGGGGATAAGCATACTCTACAATGAATGGTCCAATCCACCTAGACCGTAGCTTACCTGGAAACAATTTTAAATGAGAGTCAAAGAGTAAGTCTTTATCTCCAACCTCAAATTGTTTTCTTGAAATCTGACTGTCATGGGAGGCTTTGATTTTTGCTTTGTAGTTCCAAGAAGTCTCATATGCATCTCGTCTTATTTCCTCTAGCTCTTGCAGTTGCAACTTGCGATGGTGTTCGGCTTCTTTAAGGTCTATGTTGCAATTTTTTACAGCCCAATATACCTTGTGTTCAAGTTCAACTAGAAGGTGACAAGCTTTTCCATAGACCAATCTGTAAGGAGACATACCTATGGGAATCTTGTAGGCTGTTCTGTATGCCCATAAGGCATCTTCCAAACGTGCACTCCAGTCCTTTCGGTTGGAAGATACTGTCTTTTCAATGATGGCCTTGATTTCTCTGTTGGACACTTCAGCTTACCCATTCGTCTGAGGGTAGTAGGCTGTGGACGTCCTATGTATGACATTGTGCTTTCTGAAAAGGCTTTCTACCACCTTATTGCAAAGATGGGTCCCTCTGTCACTGATGATTGCCTTTGGTACTCCATGTCTGGCAAAGATGTTGGTCTTCACAAAGTCTACTACTGCCTTGGCATCATCAGTCTTTGTTGCTCTAGCTTCCACCCATTTGGACACATAATCCACTGCAAGGATGATGTAGGTGTATCCAAAGGATGGAGGGAATGGGCCCATGAAGTCTATGCCCCATACATCAAATACCTCACAGACCATGATGGGGTTCTATGGCATTTGATATCTGTTGCTCAGATTTCCAGTCTGTTGACACCTAGCACATGATCTGCAAAACAGAAAGGCATCTCGAAAAATAGTGGGCCAAAATAGGCCACTTTCAAGTATCTTATGAGCAGTTTTTCTTGGACCAAAGTGTCCACCACAACTATATGAGTGACAGAATGTAAGAACTGAAGCTATCTCTTGATCTGGAATACATCTCCTTATCATTTGGTCAGCACATCGTTTCCACAAATATGGCTCATCCCAAACATAGTATTTGGCATCTTTCTTGATTTTTTCTTTTGTGTGTTTGGGCATATCAGAAGGCAAGTTACCTGTGGCCAAGTAGTTTACTATGTCTGCATACCATGACTCATCAGTTTGGGCATGGAAGATCCGTTCAAAGAGGCCATTCTCACATTCTTCAGATTCTGGAAGATGTTGCAAGGGTGTTTGCGTTGGACTGGTTTCCGTTGGTTTGTGTTGCTCTTGGGTTGACTGCAATGGAGGTGGCATAGAACTAGATTCAGAGGCTTCCTTTTGCGCAGGACTGGACTGAAAGGAAGGACTGGAAGGGCTTAACTGCGTTGGAGGCTGATGAGTTACGCTGGAGATGGTCTTAGCTTGCACAAGGTTCTTCTGAAGTGGTGCAACTGAGATCTCTTCAATCTGTGCTTGACTGCAATTTACCTGTTGGATGCTACAAACTGTCTCTTTCAGTTTTGGCTCTTTCTGGCTCTCATTCCTACAAAGATCATCATTCAGAATACAATCTTGATTCTCATCAAACATTTCCTGGCTCAAGCAATCAATAATATCAAGACCATAAACAGGGGATATATCATGTGGATATTTCATAGCATCATAGACATTAAATTTAATGACTTTCCCTTCAAACTCCATAGTTAATGTACCATCATGCACATCAATCTTAGTCCTAGTAGTACTCAAGAAAGGACGTCCAAGAAGGATGTCAGAACTAGCATTGCAACTGTCTTCCTTAGTATCAATCACATAAAAATCTGCAGGAAAGACAAGTTCATCTACTTGAACTAACACATCTTCTAGAACACCTATGGGATATACCACAAATCTATCAGCTAATTGTATCACAACTCTTGTGTCTTTCAATGCACATGCATTCAGAGAATTATAGATGGAAAGAGGCATAACATTTATGGATGCACCAAGATCAGACATAGCTTTCTTAATTCCAACATTCCTTATTTTACAAGAAATCGCAAACATACCTTTATCTTTGCATTTAGTAAGGAGCTCTCTTTTAATTACAGCAGTAACAACTTTACCTACACTTACTTTCTCTCTCTCAGCAAGCTTTCTTCTATTGGTGCAAAGCTCTTTCAAAAATTTTACGTACCTGGAAATCTGCTTAACAACATCTAGCAGAGGTATATTGATTTCCACCTTTCTGAAAGTCTCAAGGATCTCCTTTTCTTCCTTTTCTTTTTGTGTTCTTTCAAGTCTCTTTAGAAAAGGAGGTGGAATCTGAAAACGTACCTTTTGATCAGCCTTGTGCGCAGGTGGCTCTTTAGATTGTGTTGGAGAGGCTTCTGAATCAATTGGTTCTTGCGCAGGCTCTTGTACAACTTGCTTCTCTTCTTCGAATTTGGCATCTTGAAGTTCTTTCTGACTTCTCAAGGTAATGGCACTGACATTCTATTTGGAGTTAGTTTCAGTTTGGGAAGGAAGCTTACATTGGGATTCAGATTTGCTCATTAGTTGTCCCATCTGTTGTTGGAGAGTCTACACAGAGTTTGTAAGTGTTTCTATCATCCTTTCAAGGTGCTGATTGGAACTTGAAGGTGCTGGTTGGGCCTGATTCCTGTGGTAGTTCTGATTATTCTTGGCCCTTCCATAGCTGAAATTGGGATGGTCTTTTCAGCCTGGATTGTATGTATTGGAATATGGATCATGTCTAGGCTGGTTGTTGTACCCTCCAATGGCATTCACTTGCTGGCTATCCTTTTGCAGTGTAGGACATTGATCAGTTGGATGTCCTACATATGCACAGATCCCACATAGCCTAGTCGGCTGGGCTTGTTGGGTCTGGCCTGTGAAGAAATTTGTCATGGCAGTGGTTAGTGCAGAAATCTGAGAGGAAAGGTTAGATGTACTTATCTCATTGGCTTCTCTTTGCAGTTGTTTTTCTTCTCCATATTGCCTAGATGAGGCTGCAAGGGTCGAGATCAACTCTCTCATCTCTCTAGGTGTTTTGTCTGCAATGGATTCTCCACAGGCTACATCAATGAACTTCCTTTCTGATGACAACAGTCCTCTATAGAAGAATTCTATGAGTGACTTATCTGACATATCATATTGAGGACAACCTGTACACAATCTTTCAAATCTTTCCCAATAATCATATAAGTCCTCAGATGGTTTCTGTCTTATGCAAGTGATTTCTCTTATTATGCCAATGGCTTTAGATGTTGGGAAGTATTTATTCAGAAAAGTTATAACCATATCATCCCAAGAAGTAATAGATCCAGGTGGCAAATAAAATAACCAATCCTTAGCATAATCATTAAGTGAAAAAGGAAAAGCTCTTAACTTAACATGATCTTCAGAAATGCCTTGAGGTCTCATAGATGAACAGACAATATTGAACTCTTTCAAGTGCTTGTGTGGATTTTCATTTTCTCGACCTCTAAATTTAGGAAGAAGATGGATCAAACCTGTTTTCAGTTCAAAGGGAACTGTCAGAGGTGGATAGTTGATGCAAAGTGGTGCTTGATCACCTACAGGTATTGCCAACTCCCTCATGGTTCTTTCTCTTAGTCTTGGTGCTCTCATGGCTGAATTTTCTTGAATTATTTGGTCATGAACAGCATGTCCATTATGGGCAGTAGCTTGTGGATGATTTTCAGCCATCGGTGCGGCTTGGTGGTGTGTTCTGGTGGTGTTCAGATGATGGTCTGCGATTGGTGCTTGTGCAACGGGTGGTTCGGCTTGTGTTGGTTCCTCAGGCCGAATGACTTGCTTGCCTAGCCTTCTAATGGTGCGTTCAATTTCTGGATTATAAGACAGAGTCTCCCTACGTTCAGATCTGGTCATAAAAGAAAAATAAGCAAGTTAGAACAACTCCCCGGTAACAGCACCAATTTTTGACTCGCGGTTGTCGAAGCCTGTTAAAAATAACCTTTTCGGTTATCAACAATATTACTACTACAGATAGTGGTAAAGGATCGAATCCACAGAGAATTGTAAACTTACCAACCTTCCTTATCAGGACCAAGAGAACGCACTAAGAACGAATAAACTGAAAACAAATAAAATAAAAGTGCATGTAAAGTAAAATGGGGGGTTTTGAGATTGATTTGATTAGCAACTACTGAAAATAATTAAATAAATAGAATATAAAAAATAGAAGGGAAATTCAATATGAGAAAGGTCTAGTTGAAGAGATGGATCCACCTTGGTTGTTTGGATTGATCATTGAAACTTATGTTCTTTAGGTTGATTCAATAGATTAGTTATGGAGATGGAAAACGCTTCTCACCACCATGTCTCTCCTTATGATTAAACCAATTAGGGAACACCCTCAAATTAATTACTAATTAACAAATTTCCAAGGAACGTCCTTGGGCCTTAGGCATCAAACAATTGTTAATTGCATGAAGAAAGATAGAGATCCAATCCTAACTACTCAAACGCATGAGATGTTGCTAGATCATACAATTCCTCAGTTGTTGCACCAAGTGTTCTTATGTTTGAACAATTCAAGCAATTACGGACTTAAAATTATCCAAACTAACAATTAATTACCTTGCAATCAAGAATCAAGTGGCCAATTTCATCAAAACAACAAAGTAATAATAGAATTCAAGCATGAACTGTATGAATATTAAATAACCAAAAGACAAACAATATGTGTTCAGATCTCATAATCCTTTAAACAACCTTAGTTTCAACCAATCTTCAACTAGAATAAAAGGTTTCAGCCACTCATGGCTGAATCAAAAACCAAAAAATAAAGAAAGGAAGAAGAAGAGATGGTATCAATTGCAATCCTGTAGGTGTGTCCAAGTGAGAGTGTAAAAGTTGTGTGGAGGCTCCTTATGTGTCTTTTTATAGTTGAAAGTGCTGCCCTAGGTCTCCCTTGCTTCCTAATTAGTGAAGAGGCTGCCCAAAGTGCTGCCCAAGTGGTGTCAGAAGAGGAAAGGGCGCGGAAGCCTGCACAAGAGATGGAGAGGCGCGCAGCTCGGTCTCAGAAAGGGAAGGAGGCGCAGATTGTGCTTCCTAATTAAGTTTAGATGCTGACTTTGCTGCTCAAGAGGTACTTGCTGCCCAAGAGATACTTGCTGCCCAAGTTGTGTATGAAAAGGAAAGATTCGCATTGCAAAATTATTTGGAAGGAAGAAGCGTGCACATCTTCTTCAGAGGGAAAATGGCGCGCGGATTGGCTTTCAGGAGGCAGGTGGGCGCGCGGTCATTGAATGCAGAAGGGAAAGTGAATCTGTCTAGTCTTTCCTTTTTAGGTGGAGCCTTCGGTTTAATTTTGAATGCTGAATGCTGAAGAGGCAAGTGCGTCTTCTTGAGATCTTGCTGCCTAAATAGGTAGATATGACTGCTGCAGTGTGTGCACATCTTTGAACAAGGAAAGAAAGATCTGCAATTTGAATTTCAAATAATCTTTTGGCTGAGCTTTCCTTATTTGCTTTTGCTTCTGCACTTTCCTTATTTGAAAACTTTCCTTATTTGAAAATTTACTTTTTTGGCACTTTCCATATTTGACACCTTTTGGCAGTTTTAAGAGCATTTTTTCCGGATTGTCTCTTTACATCTAATATCTGCAAAACATGATTAAAACCACAAAATTAGACAGAAAAGATGTAAATAAACATCAAGAACATAATGATAAAGTGGACTAAAATATGCTCTATCAATGTGTATAGACTTTACTGATCTTAATCCGACCTACCCAAAAGATTGTTATCCCCTTCTCGATATTAATAAAATGGTGGATTCTATGGCTGGTTTTGATTACATGTCATCCCTTGATGCAATGTCGGGATACCACTAGATCCCTATGGACAGGTCGGATGAAGAAAAGACCTCATTCATTACTGAAGATGGGACATACTGTTACAAGGCCATGCCTTTCGGATTGAAAATTGCAGAGGCGACATACCAATAGTTAATGAATAAGATCTTTAAGGATCAGATAGGAAGGAACATGGAGGTTTACGTTGATGACATGGTAGTAAAAAGCCAAACCTTTCAACAGCACCTAGCCAACCTAAAAGAGGTGTTTGGAGTGCTACAGCAATACAAAATAAGGTTGAACCCAACGAAGTGTGCCTTCTTTATCAGAGAGGGAAAGTTCCTGGGCTACTGATAGAGCATATTTTAGTCCATATTATCATGATCTTATTGATGTTTATTTGCACCTATTCTACCTAATTTTGTGGTTTTAATAATGTTTTGCAAATATTAGGTGTAAAGAAGCAATTTGGAGAAAATGCTCTTAAAAATGCCAAAAAGTGCCAAATCTGGAAAAGCCACCTTCGGCAGCTCCTTCGGCGGCCGAACCTCCAGTCCAGAGGCGAAACTCAACCTCCTTCGGAAGCACTTTCGGAAGCCAAAACTGCCAGTCATCTTCGGCGGCACCTTCGGCGGCCGAACCTCCAGTCCAGAGACAAAAGTCACCTATCTTCGGCAGCTCCTTCGGCGGCCGAATCTTGCGTCCAGAGCCGAAAGTCCTGCCTCCGAAACTTACTTTAGGCGGCCGAAAGTGCCCCCGAACAGCCTCCTCCTTGTTCAATAAGCCAAATCTTGAAGATCACATATTTCCCACTTTATGCCATGTACATTCAATATTCAAATCAAGGCTCCACCTTCCTCTTTAGTGCATGAATAATGTGAAGAAGGCTTCTTGAACACACCTTGGGCAATTAAAAGACCAAAAAGCCCTTGCAACTCCACACAAGGCACACACAAGACCAAGGACACTTTGGGCAATCTCCCTAAAGATGCATGAAACCCTAGGCAGCCTCCCAAGACTTATTTAAAGGTCTCAAGAACACAAGAAGAGGCAGATTTTATTCCACACATCCTCTCCAAGGTCCGACCAAGGCTTCTCCAAGGGTTCTCCCCTTAGTTCTTCATCTTTTTGCTTTCTTTTCTTCTATTTTCTGTTTTGGTTCAGCCATGAGTGGCTGAAACCCTTATTCTAGTTGAAGTTTGGTTGAAACTAAGGTTGTTTAAAGGGTTGTGAGATCTGAACATAAAGTGTTTACTTTAGATTAGTTCAATATTCATGCAATTGTGCTTAATTCTAAGATTGCTTTGTTGTTTTAATCAAATTGACCACTTGATTCTTGATTGCAAAGTTAATTGATTGTTGGTAGGAATATTTGTTAGTCCGTAATTGCTGGAAATATTCTGACCTAAGAACACTTGGTGTAAAAACTAAGAAATTGCATGATCTAGCAACATCTCATGCGTTTGAGTAGCTAGGATTGGATCTCTCTCATTCTTTATGCAATTGACAATTGTTTTGATGCCTATGGCCCAAGGACGTTCCTTGGCAATTTGTTAATTAGTAATTGATTAGAGGACGTTTCCTAATTGATTTAATCATAAGGAGAGACATGATGGTGAGAAGCGTCTTCCACCCCCATAACTAATATATTGAATGAATCAAGAAAACCTAAGTTTCAATGATCAACCCAAACAACCAAAGTGGATCCATATCTTCAACTAGACCTTTCTCATATTGATTTCCTCTTTTATTTTGATTACTTGCTGTTTTAATTGCTTTCAATAGTTGTTAGTCAAAACCAATCTCAAAACCCCCTTTTTACTTTATTGCACTTTACTCTTAATTTGCTTGCTTTCAATAGTGTTTTCACTTAGTTCTCTTGGTCTTGATTGAGGAAAATAAATAGGTAATCAATTCTCTGTGGATTTGATCCTTCACCACTATCTGCAGTTATAAATTGTTGATAACCAAGAAGGTTATTTTTGACCGGCTTCGACAACCGCACTGTCAAAAATTGGCGCCGTTGCCGGGGAATTGACTTAACTTGTTTACTTTTTTTTTCATGACCAGATCTGAGCATAGGGACACTCTTCCCTTTGATCCAAAAATTGAACGCACCATCATTCGCAGAACCTTCTGAGCATAGCAAGCCTCAATCGCAGAACCTTCTGCCCAACCTTCGGCTGCCGAACCATCCCTACATTCGGCCGCCGAACCTACCTTGCTCTAGCAACCGAATCTTGCACCAATGGCAGAACCTAATGCACTAGCTGCTGCCCCCAATGGACATGCTGTCCAAAACCAAATCATTCAGGAAAATCCAGCAATAAGGCCACAAGCACCAAGGGAAAGAACTATGAGAGAGTTAGCAACTCCTGTGGGTGATCATGCACCACTTTGCATCACCTATCCGCCTTTGACAGTTCCCTTTGAACTAAAGACAGGTTTGATACATCTTCTTCCTAAATTCAGAGGTAGAGAAAATGAAAATCCACACAAGCACTTGAAAGAATTTACTATTGTTTGTTCATCCATGAGACCTTAAGGGATCTTTGAAGATCATGTTAAATTAAGAGCTTTTCCCTTTTCATTAGATGACTATGCTAAAGATTGGTTATTTTATTTGCCACCTGGATCTATAACCTCTTGGGATGATATGGTCCAAACTTTTTTGGACAAATACCTCCCACCATCTAAATCAATTGGCATAATAAGAGAAATCACTAGCATAAGACAGAAGCAAACTGAGGACTTATATGATTATTAGGAAAGGTTTGAAAGACTATGTACAGGTTGTCCACAACATGATATGTCAGACAAGGCCCTCATACAGTTCTTCTATGGAGGATTACTCCCATCAGAAAGAAAATTCATAAATGTAGCTTGTGGAGGATCCATTATAGACAAGACACCGAGGGAGATGAGAGAGTTGATATCTACCCTTGCAGCCTCATCTAGGCAATATGGAGAAGAAAAACAACTGGAAAGAGCTAATGAGGTAAGTTCCTCTACTATTTCTGAACTGTCATCTGTGATGAAAGATTTTGCCATAGGATTGGTTCAACAGATGCAAGCAGTCCAGCCACCTAGACCATATGGGATCTGCTCTTATGTAGGACACTCAACTGATCAATGTCCTACACTACAAGAAGATTCCCAGCAAGTCAATGCAATTGGAGGGTACAACAACCAGCCTAGATATAATCCACATTCAAACACATACAATCCAGGTTGGAGAGACCATCCTAATTTCAGCTATGGAAGGGCCAACAACAATCAAAACTATCAAGGGAACCAAGCCCAACCAGCACCTTCAAATCCCATCCAACGCCTTGAGAAGATGATGGAGTCCATGGCAAGTGCTATACAAAGCCTCAATCAGCGTATATATCTAATGGCCTCATCCAGAAGCAATTCCGATACCCAAGGTAAGCTCTCTTCTCAAACTGAAACTAACCCTAGACAGAATGTGAATGCCATCACTTTGAGAAGTGGGAAAGAACTTCAAGATGCTGGCTATGAGCAAGAAGAGCAAGTAGTGCAAGACCCAATGCAAACTGAAGCCCCTCCTGCGCAAACTGAAGCCATCCCTGCGCAAAAGACTGATTTGAAAGTAAGTTTTCACATCCCACCTCCTTTTCCAAAGAGATTTGAAAGAACACAAAAAGAAAAAGAAGAAAAGGAGATTCTTGAGACTTTCAAAAAAGTGGAAATCAACATACCACTGCTAGATGCTGTCAAGCAAATTCCAAGGTACGCAAAGTTTCTGAAAGAGTTGTGCACCAATAGAAGGAAGCTAGCTGCAAGAGAGAAAGTAAGTGTAGGTGAGGTTGTCACTACTGTCATTAAAAGAGAACTCCCTACTAAATGCAAAGACAAAGGTATGTTTGCTATCTCTTGCAAAATTGGGAATGTTGGAATCAAAAAAGCCATGTGATCTTGGTGCATCTATAAATGTCATGCCTCTCTCCATCTATAAATCTCTAAATGCATGTGCACTAAAGGACACAAGAGTTGTGATCCAACTGGCTGATAGATCTGTGGTATATCCATTAGGTGTTCTAGAAGATGTGTTAGTCCAAGTAGATGAACTTGTCTTTCCTGCTGATTTTTATATGATTGATACTAAGGAAGATAGTTGCAATACTAGTTCTGATATCCTTCTTGGGCGTCCTTTCTTGAGTATTGCTAGAACTAAAATTGATGTGCATGATGGTACTTTAACCATGGAGTTTGAAGGGGAGGTAATTAAGTTTAATGTCTATGATGCCATGAAATATCCACATGATATGTCCCCTGTTTATGGTCTTGACATTGTTGACTGTTTGAGCTAGGAGATTTTTGATGAAAATCAAGATGACATTCTTAATAGTGATTTCTGCCAAGAAACTGATCAGGTACAGATTGAGAGCCAGAAAGAGCCAAAACTCAAAGAAACAGTCTGTAGTATCCAACAGATTGATGTTGCGCAGATTGAAGACATTCGGCCGCCGAATCCAGACCTCCTTCGGCCGCCGAACATCGCTGCATTCCTGACGCAGAATCCGTCGCCACCGCCTGCCCAGCATACTGAAAACTTTCGGCAGCCGAACCCTACTGACTTTCGGCCGCCGAACTCAGCAACGATTCGGCCACCTAAGCTGATCTCCTCTCAGCTGCCGAAACCTTCACCTCAGATTTTATTGCCTACTGAAACTACTGATATTCGGTCGCCGAATTCCACCATCTTTCGGCCGCCGAACCTTGTTCCACAGACTCCAACACAAGCAAGCTCTTCCAGCCCACCTCCTCTGCAATCAAGCCAGAAAGTACTAGAATCAGATCTGAAGCCTCTTCCAGACCATCTGAAATACATGTACCTACGAGCTAACAAGACACTACCAGTGATAGTTTCCAATGAGTTGAACCCACATGAAGAAGCAAGCCTCTTGAAAGTGATGCAGAAGCATAAAGGAGCCATTGGGTGGACCATAGATGACATCAAAGGTATTTCTCCCTCCACATACATGCATAGAATACACATGGAGGATGAATGCAAGCCAGTCAGAGATGCTCAAAGAAGACTGAATCCACCTATGATGGAGGTAGTAAAGAAAGAAATAGTCAAGCTCCTTGACGCAGGTATCATATACCCAATCTCTGATAGCAAATGGGTGAGTCCTGTACATGTAGTTCCAAAGAAAACTGGAATTACCATAGTTCCAAATGCTGAAGGAGAACTTGTTCCCACAAGAGTTCAGAATGGATGGAGAGTATGCATGGACTACAGAAAGCTCAACGCTGCCACGAGGAAAGACCACTTCCCACTACCATTCATTGATCAGATGCTAGAGAGGCTTGCAGGTAAGTCTCATTATTGTTGTCTTGATGGTTATTCAGGTTTTTATCAAATTCCAGTTGCTCCAGAGGACCAAGAGAAGACCACCTTCACTTACCCCTTTGGCACTTTTGCCTTTAGGAGAATGCCATTTGGACTATGCAATGCACCTGCCACCTTTCAGCGATGCATGATGAGCATATTCTCTGACTATGTGGGTAAGACCATTGAAGTGTTTATGGATGACTTCACAGTACATGGTAACTCCTTTGATGAATGTCTTGCTAATTTGGAAAAGATCCTACAGAGATGCCTTGAATCTAACCTTGTGCTTAATTATGAAAAATGTCATTTTATGGTTAATTAAGGCATGGTTTGAGGACATGTTGTTTCAGCTAAAGGGATTGAAGTGGATAAGGCCAAGGTAGACACAATTAAAAATCTACCTTACCCTACCAATGTTAAAGACATCCGTTCTTTCCTTGGCCATGCAGGATTCTATAGGAGGTTCATAAAAGATTTCTCCAAAATTACACAGCCTTTGTGTAAGTTGCTCCAACAAGATGTAACGTTTGATTTTGATGCAGATTGTAAAAAGGCATTTGATTTGATTAAAGAGTTGCTTGTGACTGCCCCAATTATTCAAGCACCTGATTGGAACATACCCTTTGAAATCATGTGTGATGCAAGCAATTATGCAGTGGGAGCAGTCTTGGGGCAACGTGTGGAAAACTCATCCCACATCATTTACTATGCCTCTCGCACCTTGGATGCCACACAAAGCAACTACACAACAACAGAAAAAGAGCTCTTGGCAGTTGTGTTTGCTTTGGAGAAATTCAGACCCGACCTCTTGGGAACTAAAGTCATTGTCTATTCTGACCACGCAGCTTTGCGATATCTGATCAAGAAAAAGGAAGCAAAACCGAGACTCATTCGGTGGATTCTTTTCCTACAAGAATTTGAACTGGAAATAAGAGACAAAAAGAGCAAAGAAAATCTTGTGGCTGACCATCTCAGCCGGTTTCCATCTAGCTCTACGCCTTGTCCAATCAAAGAAGAGTTCCCAGACGAACATCTGTTCGTCACTCATTCTTCCTAAAGAGAATCATGCCATGCACACCACACCCTAGGGGAGTATTTAGTTTCCTTTTGTTCTCTTCTTTTCTTTTACATTGAGGACAATGCATGATTTAAGTGTGGGGGTGCATACTTCTTCTCTCTTTCTTCTTCTTCTCTTTCTCTTCTCTTCCTTCTTCTTCTTCTCTTCTCCTTTCTTCCTTCCCTCTTCTGCGAATTCACATGCTTTTAGATGCAAATTTTTTTCTTTTCTCCTTTCAGTTTTGCGTTTCTTTCAGTTAATTAGCCACAGTTGAATTTTAATTTGTTTATGCTTTCAATAAAACACACACAACTACAACCTTCTTCTTCTTTTTGTTTTGCTCTACTCAAACTGATGAACTATGTTGGATGAGTTTTTCTTTCCATGAACCCATTGATGTGATGACTCTTTAAACTTATGTTAAATCAATTGTAGTGAGTTATATTCATGTTTGAGAATTGCCTTTTGAATTGAATCTTTGTGTTTGCCATGGTGAAAAATATATTGATGACCCTCAATTGATGAGAATAAATTGAAAGTTGTGTGAATGAACTTAATGTGACTTGATTTAGCAATTGGTGTTGATTTGCCCAAATCATTGGGAGAAAGAAAATTCAGCAAAGGCAAAGACCTCAAAAGCACAAAATCAAAAACTGTTCCAATGGACAAAAGACTAAGAACAAAGCTAGTAGCCACTTAGAAGGGTGACCAACTGAGTAACTGGGGGTGGGTATCACAAATATGTACCTTCACGTCAAAAGGTTGGTGACTTTTTCAAAGAAATCTAAGTGCAAAAGCCTGAATAAAGTACTTCAAGGTAAGGGCAAGTCACTCCAAAAGCTAGAAAAAGTCTTAACAAATTAATGTGCATGAATAGTCTCTCTTGAGGAAAACAAATCCTAGCCATGGTAAGCAAAGGGAAACAAGGAAAGAAGGTAAATAATCTTCATGCATATATTCTTCACTGCAATGATTCAAAATAGGTGTCTTGAGTAAGAACTTAAGTGGAAATAAGGATCTAGAGCAAAGAAAGCTTATTTGACTATGTTTATTTGCTTGAGGACAAGCAAAAAGCTAAGTGTGGGGGTATTTGATAGAGCATATTTTAGTCCATATTATCATGATCTTATTGATGTTTATTTGCACCTATTCTACCTAATTTTGTGGTTTTAATCATGTTTTGAAAATATTAGGTGTAAAGAAGCAATTTGGAGAAAATGATCTTAAAAATGCCAAAAAGTGCCAAATCTGGAAAAGCCACCTTCGGCAGCTCCTTCGGCAGCCGAACCTCCAGTCCAGAGGCGAAACTCAACCTCCTTCGGAAGCACTTTCGGAAGCCAAAACTGCCAGTCATCTTCGGCGGCACCTTCGGCGGCCGAACCTCCAGTCCAGAGACGAAAGTCACCTATCTTCGGCAGCTCCTTCGACGGCCGAACCTTGCGTCTAGAGCCGAAAGTCCTGCCTCCGAAACTTACTTTAGGCGGCCGAAAGTGCCCCCGAACAGCCTCCTCCTTGTTCAATAAGCCAAATCTTGAAGATCACATGTTTCCCACTTTATGCCATGCACATTTAATATTCAAATCAAGGCTCCACTTTCCTCTTTAGTGCATGAATAATGTGAAGAAGGCTTCTTGAATACACCTTGGGCAATTAAAAGACCAAAAAGCCCTTGCAACTCCACACAAGGCACATACAAGACCAAGGGCACTTTGGGCAATCTCCCTAAAGATGCATGAAACCCTAGGCAGCCTCCCAAGACTTATTTAAAGGCCTCAAGAACACAAGAAGAGGCAGATTTTGTTCCACACATCCTCTCCAAGGTCCGGCCAAGGCTTCTCCAAGGGTTCTCCCCTTAGTTCTTCATCTTTTTGCTTTCTTTTCTTCTATTTTCTGTTTTGGTTCAGCCATGAGTGGTTGAAACCCTTATTCTAGTTGAAGTTTGGTTGAAACTAAGGTTGTTTAAAGGGTTGTGAGATCTGAACATAAAGTGTTTGCTTTTAATTAGTTCAATATTCATGCAATTGTGCTTAATTCTAAGATTGCTTTGTTGTTTTGATCAAATTGGCCACTTGATTCTTGATTGCAAAGTTAATTGATTGTTGGTAGGAATATTTGTTAGTCCATAATTGCTGAAAATATTTTGACCTAAGAACACTTGGTGTAAAAACTAAGGAATTGCATGATCTAGCAACATCTCATGCGTTTGAGTAGCTAGGATTGGATCTCTCTCATTCTTTATGCAATTGACAATTGTTTTGATGCCTATGGCCCAAGGACTTTCCTTGGCAATTTGTTAATTAGTAATTGATTAGAGGAGATTCCCTAATTAATTTAATCATAAGGAGAGACATGATGGTGAGAAGCATCTTCCACCCCCATAACTAATCTATTGAATGAATCAAGAAAACCTAAGTTTCAATGATCAACCCAAACAACCAAAGTGGATCCATATCTTCAACTAGACCTTTCTCATATTGATTTCCTCTTTTATTTTGATTACTTGCTGTTTTAATTGCTTTCAATAGTTGTTAGTCAAAACCAATCTCAAAACCCCCTTTTTACTTTATTGCACTTTACTCTTGATTTGCTTGCTTTCAATAGTGTTTTCACTTAGTTCTCTTGGTCTTGATTGAGGAAAATAAATAGGTAATCAATTCTCTGTGGATTCGATCCTTCACCACTATCTGCAGTTGTAAATTGTTGATAACCAAGAAGGTTATTTTTGACCGGCTTCGACAACCGCACTGTCAGCTACATGGTCGGTGGGAAAGGCATAGAGCCGAACCCGGAGAAGGTAGAAGCTATACTGAGAATGCCAGAACTGACCTGCGTGAAGGATGTGCAAAAACTTACAAGAAGAGTAGTGGTGCTCAATCGATTCATGTCAAAATCTGCAGAAAGATGCTTACTATTCTTCAAAAAGCTGAGGAAAGTTTCAAACGTTGAGTGGATAGAGGATTGCCAAGAAGTCTTTAAAAACCTTAAGCAGTACCTTAGTTCTCTGCATGTGCTCAGTAGCCCTTTAGCTGGAGAAGAACTTTTGATATATTTAGCTGCCTCTGAACAAGCTATAAGCACTATGCTAGTAAGGGATGAATCTAGGGTACAAAAGCCTATTTTCTATGTCAGTAAGGTGCTCAAGGATGCCGAGATCAGGTACATGAACATTGAGAAATTGGCATTTGCCCGATTGTTGGTGGTAAGGAAGTTCAGAGTGTACCTAGAATGCCACCAAGGGGTAGTGATGACTGACTCGCGGTTGTCGAAGCCGGTAAAAAATAACCTTTTTGGTTATCAACAATTTACAACTGCAGATAGTGATGAAGGATCGAATCCACAGAGAATTGATTACCTATTTATTTTTCTCAATCAAGACCAAGAGAACTAAGTGAAAACACAATTAAAAGCAAGTAATTGAAAGCTGAATGAAAGTAAAGTGCAATAAAAGTAAAAAGGGGGGTTTTGAGATGATTTGACTAACAACTATTGAAAGCAATTAAAACAGCAAGTAATTAAAATAAAAAAGAGGAAATCAATATGAGAAAAGTCTAGTTGAAAATATGGATCCACTTTGGTTGTTTGGGTTGATCATTGAAACTTAGGTTTTCTTGATTCATTCAATAGATTAGTTATGGGGGTGGAAAACGCTTCTCACCACCATGTCTCTCCTTATGATTAAATCAATTAGGGAACGTCCTCTAATCAATTACTAATTAACAAATTGCCAAGGAATGTCCTTGGGCCATAGGCATCAAAACAATTGTCAATTGCATAAAGAATGAGAGAGATCCAATCCTAGCTACTCAAACGCATGAGATGTCGCTAGATCATGCAATTCCTTAGTTTTTACACCAAGTGTTCTTAGGTCAGAATATTTCCAGCAATTACGGACTAACAAATATCCCAACTAACAATCAATTAACTTTGCAATCAAGAATCAAGTGGCCAATTTGATCAAAACAATAAAGCAATCTTAGATTTAAGCACACAATTGCATGAATATTGAACAAACCAAAAGCAAACACTTTATGTTCAGATCTCACAACCCTTTAAACAACCTTAGTTTCAATCAAACTTCAACTAGAATTAGGATTTCAGCCACTCATGGCTGAACCAAAACAAAAAATGGAAGAAGAGAAAGCAAGAAGATGAAGAACCAAAGGGGAGAAGCCTTGGAGAGCCTTGGCCGAACCTTAGAGGAGTTGTGTGGATGAAAATCTGTAACGACCCGGAAACCGGTACCCCTCTGTAACGGCCCGAACCATCACTGGCACTAGGATCCAGATCGGCTTAAGGCCGCCGGGACCCGTAGCAAGCCGACCATACTCTCTGTGTACCTGATAAATCCCATACATGAGACAAAACAACTCAACAATCCTGTAAAACTCTGTAGGCTTAACTACTGCTTCTCAGATATGTCAATCTGAAATGGCCCTCCGGGCCTATACCAGGGACTACTATCTGCTGTGGTTCAAGGGATTCAAACCCTTTTAATCTGTAACACATTCCACTGGTATCTCATCAAAGCCATACATTAAGCCTAACTCACACATTTCTCATCAAGAAACGTAAAATAGGATCCATGTACAAAGGGATAGATCATACACCACACTAATGGTAAATCAAACAGTAGGGTAAAGCACAATTCTATCCAGTATATGACAGTACATATCTATACATGACATTACAACTAATACATTAATTACATCATGTCCACTATTCTATTACAAACATACATTCATGCATATCTTTACTTTTGCTACCTCTGTCTTCCCATAGCTATCTCAGAACCTGCAAAACTGGGGTTAAGGGAGTGGGATGAGCTCTAGAGCCCAGTGAGGAGGAACAGTAAAATAGTTCATTAATTACATGCTTTTATGAAATGCATCACATCACAAACATATCATCTCAAGGATGAACTTGTCACCAATAGCCCTTTACTATATCCATATAATAATATGTCCAACTTGCCAGGGGCGATTAGGCCTCACCTGGACTTCTCTTACCTGACTCCATCACAAGGCCAACTGTGCCAGGGGCGATTAGGCCTCACCTGGACTTCTCTATCTGAGTCAGGTCAAACTGTCTAACTCATAGTACCAGGAGCGACCTGAACTATCCAGGAGCGACCTGAACTATCCAGGAGCGACCTGGTATGGCTATCTCATGCCATATCTCATCTGATCTCATAGTATCTCACTGATATCAGGGGCTATGGATCATCCAACATTCATCCACACAAATATAATCTTATGCAATGCAGCATATTCGTGAATTCTAATGCAACACAACCTACTACATAACATGGCATTTTATGATGCATGGATCATGCTAAGAGCGTGTCATTTCTCAAATTAAAATATAAGGTTTAGTTCCACTCACCTCTGCTCTTCTAGCAGAAACTGACTGATTTTGCACCTACTAATCCTGGTGACCTCCTCGATCTCTTGGGTCCAATCCTACACAAATGGACTCGAATGAGGTGTCAAACATACTCTGAATAACTCATAAACAACTTTCCAAAATCCCTCTAAAAGCTCCTGAAACAAACACACAATGTATGCAAAAGAAAAGCTAGACAGAACACATTCGGCGGCAGGTTCGGCGGCCGAATGTCCTCTCCAGAGACGAAACTCAAGCACCTTCGGCGGCCGAATCTCCACTTTCGGCGGCCGAACCCTTTCGGGGGCAAGGTTCGGGGGCCACAACACACTCCAGAGACGAAAGTCTCTAACCTTCGGCGGCACCTTCGGCGGCCGAATCCTCCAAACAGAGCTGAACCTCAAAAACACTCGGGGGCAAGCTGTGGCAGCCAAAGCTACCATGCAAGGGGTTCGGCGGCCGAATGCTCCTTCGGCTGCCGAACCTGAGTGCTTCAAGAACTAAGCTTCGCCCGCAACCTAACTCCTCTATCCTTTCTTCCTTCCTAAACATACATAACTCCAATCCTCAACTCGCATATACTCAAGTATATGCTCCAAGGGGTCCAAAACTACCTATCAACCCCAACAAACAATACACATAAAACATAATCATGCATAAACCATTAAAACATCAAAACTAAACCTATATACATAACTCTACCCTTAACCTCTTTAAAAACTGTCATAAATCATTAAAACAAGTTTAAAGACTTCCCTTACCTCTTGAAAACAGAAGCTAGACAATCTGAACTCAAAGCTATACACCAACACCTCTTCTTCTTCACCAAACCACCAAAGCTCTCCTTTTTTTCTCAAACCGTTCAAAACACTTTACCACCCTCAAACCTGTGCATGGGTGATTAAAACTTTGCAGATGAGTCATAGGAGACGTGGCCTAACCTCTGGGTATGATTTGGAGACAACACCTGTCCAAAATAGTGACTGAGAAGTGCCCATTCGTTGGCTGGCCAACTCAGCTTCAGCTGCCGAATCGCATGCAAAACCATGCAACATTCGGGGGCCGAACATTGGGCACTTTCGGCGGCCGAACTTACCTTCGGCGGCCGAACCTGGCCTTTGTCCCCAAAGACTTTTCTCTTCAAAACTCAATCCTATTCCACTCTAAACCTTTAAAACACTTGAAAACATTTTAGAAAACCTTCCTCTTACCCTTCTAGAAACTTCTGACATCCTCGAATTTCACCGGACGGTAAGAATTCCGATGCCTGATCTAGCCGGGTATTACATTCTTCCCCCCTTTAACACATTCGTCCTCGAATGTTAACAAACATACAAACAAAAACAAACAAAGCGAAAATCTGCTCTCTAAAGAGAAACACAGAAATCGCTGGAGTAAGAACTCCCGGGTCTCTTATCTTTACGACACTCCTGGGGTGCTTCTAAGGGACTTCTCTCCTCAGATCTTTCTATTCTTCTATTCTGTGAGCTGAGTGTGTATGATCCGCTATAACTATGCGATACAGGTGAGATTCCATGAGATCTCCACCTTTGGTTCATACAGAACCTATATCGGATCCAACACTAATCCAGAATAAAAGAAACAAGGAAAGCAAATGAATTTCCTGTGAGAAGCAGATCAATGCTACTCCTCTAATCCTTTATAGGGTTCTAAGGGTTTAACCTCTTCTCTCAACCTATACTGGATCACCATGTCCTGGAGACACCATAAATACACTGTAACTTTCCTCTACACACTCTGATCCTTGCTTGCCTTTCTTCTTCTCTTCTGCTCCCTTCCTATTAAACTGACCTACCTCTTGCTGATGAGAGCTAGCACCCAGATTTCAGATCTAGCTTGGAAAATAACTGACTCCTGCCAGCTGATCCAACTGATCATCAATCTGAAGTAATACCTGTGCTTATAGGATAAACTGGTAAGCGACTTCCGACTGAAGGCAGCTAACATTTTATCTGCCTTATCCTTTAGATACTGATTTGTACACTCAGAGTCGCTAAATAGTGTTACCCCTTACTTCTGTTTTAGATTCTTCACTATACTTTCCTTTAATCGATAAAGATCTCACCTTTTACCCCATACGGTTATTATCTTTACATCTTGAGGTAACTACTATCTCTAGACCATGTATAGGATAATTCAACTCATGCGTCTTCCACTCCTGTTAGAAACAGAAGTAATTATCCTGCCACTTGCATTACACACTCTAGTCTCACAAGGGATGTCTATTGGTAGACAAAGCTACCACTGGTATTGTCCTGTACTGTACGGTCCTGACGTCAGTTTTACTTTAGTGCTTCACCACCCTTGTTACACTAGTCAAACCACACAACTTTGAGTCTTTCTTGCTCATTAGTGTGACACCTTCTCGAGATGTCTTAGACTGACTTCTCTGTAGCAATCTACCAAAACCCAGAAACTATTAATCTTTGTCACTGAGATGGGTCTAAGTCAATTGCTATAACTTTTACTTTCCTGGGGGCTACTTCAATTCCTTTCCTGGTACTGAACTCTTCTAGACTGCACTACTTCTCAACTAGAACTCACATCTGAAGAACTTGACAGCTAAGTCACGTTCTCTCAAGGTCTATAATACCAGCTTCTGATCATGGGCACTCTCCTCTATGTTTCTGGATCTCATCATGGTATTGTCAATACCGGAATGATTCAGACTCACACTAAAACCTCTGCTTAGAAGCGTCATGGCCTGTAATTCTTAGTGCCCATATTTCTTCCTGGACGCTGTCCTTACTTCTTGGTTACTCTTATCCTACCTGATAGTACCTGGATTTCAGATCTATCCAGAAAAGACCACTAGCTACTCTTACTTGGTCTCACGTAGATCGTCGATCCAAAGTAACAGATACGTGCTGGTAGTGACTTTGTCCAACGACTTACAGCCGAAACAAAGTCTCACGGATTCATCCTTCGTTTCCCATCACAACTCTGGAACATTCCAGGGTGAGGTACTAAGTCGGATACAATCCTTGTCTACCAACTCTAGCAACTACTCATCTGACTCTTACTATCCCTCTCACTTTACTAGTACCATCCTGTAGAGAAGACTAGGAATGGTGCTGGGTCCAGACACCACTCCTAGTTCTCATTCTATTCTCTTAGCAGGTGGTAAACTTGACAACTTGTCTGGAATAACATCTAAAACTGTTCTTTAGCTGTGGGCACAAAATTGGTTCCCTCCCTGATCTGACTAACTACTATGCTCTCGACACGAGCAAGAAACCTCTGATAACCTTTCCTGACCAGCTTAAGAGCCTCTAGGGCTGATATCAGACTTCTAGGCATCTCTACACTGTCCTCTCAACAGACTCCCTGTGATCCATCCTAATCTCTAAGCCTGACTACTCTGCCTCTGCTCTCTAAGGCAGTACGATGAGTAGCTAGCCCATCCACCCCTAGAATGACATCAAACAGTCACTCTAGAACCACTAGGTCAGCTGGAAGGCACCTACTCATAACTAGCACTGAACTCAACTAGCAGACTGACTCTGCCGCTGACGGATCACACTTAGGTCCACTGACCCAAAGAGGACACTCTAATCCCAGAAGCTATCAAACCCCCTACTCTCTGTGGCTCTCAAGGCCCTAAGGAAAGCGAAACATCAGAGTCTCTAACAGCAGACACATCAAAACATAAAGAAATGAAAAGTACCTGTCACTGCTATGTCCGATGTGTGAGCCTCTTGCTGCGTCAAAGTGAAGATCCGTGCTAGCACTGATGGACCTTCACCTGGGGAACCTGTGGAAGAAGGAGTGATCCCGCTCCCTCTGCCTCTGCCCTGCGCCATGGCTAGAGCTCCTGGCTGAGTCACTCTGTCTGAGGCTGTCTGCTGGGACTGTGGTCTCACAGTCGCGGTGGAACACTCACGTGCTATGTGCCCCTCCTGTCCGCACCTGAAACATGCTGTTGTCCCTACTAGACAGACTCCCTTGTGCGGCCTACCGCACCTTGGACATTTGGAGTTGGTCAAACCAGAGCTCGATCCCTCACCTATTTCCAGACCAGACTTTATCTGCTTCCAGAACTTATTCTTCTTTGATCTCCTGAGGCCTCTACCTCCTTTCATACTCTTTGTACTAGCCTCATGCAGAGGGGAGAGTTGAACATCACTTGTCTCTGCAAGTTTGGCACTAGCTTCCCTCTTCTGTGCCATATCTACTATATCACGGAAACTCTCCCTTGACCTGTCTGATAAAACCCCTCCTACAAACTCATGAGCAAACTGTTCCCAAGATAAGCTTTCTACCCTCAAATCCACATACTGGTTGAACCATTCCCTTGCTTTTTCACATGTCAATGTGACCCCTGCCATCTGAATGGCTCTACTCTCACTGGCTCCCAACTCATCAGTTATCAGCTTAGCCATTTTAAGATACTCAACAGGTTCATCACCAGTCTCAAATGTGGGAACATTCAACCTCAAATAATCTGTCATCTGTACCCTACTTCCTCCAGGTGAACTAGGCTTAGGTGTTTGGCCAACTGGGGCTACTGATTCTACTGGTGGTGGAGGAGGTGCAACATGCCCTGAGGTAGGGTTTGCTGAACTTGGATAACCAAAAAAGAGTGGAAACATGGTATACTGTGGATATGACAGTGGATATGGCGGGTAAAAGGGAGGATAGGGCATAAAGGTGGGATCTGGGTTATACCTAGGAAACTCTGATGTACAACCTATCAGGTACTCTGCCCCCCTCGGGTAGGGTGGATACGGAGGTGGAACAAATCTCGAGGCCTGAGTGCCTCCTTGAGACTCATCCATATCTCCTCTTAACATACTCATGCCCAAGCTACCCTCTCTTCTCTGCTCATCCTCCTCTACTTTTATATCCCCTGACATACCACCCTGAACTACTCCCCTTTGGCTCTCATCCAAAGACCTTCTAGAGTCCCTTGATGTACCTCCTCTGCTTAATCTATCTGATGTTGTCCTTTGCAGAACAGGGAGATGGGTATCCAGACCCTCATCCTCTGGCGGAGCTCCTGTCAATCTAGCAGATCGACGAGTCCCTCTCATCCTGTTTCTGTAAAGCACACAACACCACACAAAACATCAAATGATCCATGTGAAAACACATGAATCCACAACACATATAGAAAGCATATCAATAATGCACATGTATCTCATCATGGCATTTCACATCAGCATGCAAGACAAAACTCCACATTCTATCCTATTGGACATGATGTTACTTATTGTGCTTACCCTCCTACACAAGACAACACCTCTTTCCGATGTGAGCTATTTCTATTTCTTGAGCAAAGATGCTCCACACACCGTACTCTTGAGGCCCGATGCTCTGATACCAATCTGTAACGACCCGGAAACCGGTACCCCTCTATAACGGCCCGAACCATCACTGGCACTAGGATCTAGATCGGCTTAAGGCCGCCGGGACCCGTAGCAAGCCGACTATACTCTCTGTGTACCTGATAAATCCCATACATGAGACAAAACAACTCAACAATCCTGTAAAACTCTGTAGGCTTAACTACTGCTTCTCAGATATGTCAATCTGAAATGGCCCTCCGGGCCTATACCAGGGACTACTATCTGCTGTGGTTCAAGGGATTAAAACCCTTTTAATCTGTAACACATTCCACTGGTATCTCATCAAAGCCATACATTAAGCCTAACTCACACATTTCTCATCAAGAAACGTAAAACAGGATCCATGTACAAAGGGATAGATCATACACCACACTAATGGTAAATCAAACAGTAGGGTAAAGCACAATTCTATCCAGTATATGACAGTACATATCTATACATGACATTACAACTAATACATTAATTACATCATGTCCACTATTCTATTACAAACATACATTCATGCATATCTTTACTTTTGCTACCTCTGTCTTCCCATAGCTATCTCAGAACCTGCAAAACTGGGGTTAAGGGAGTGGGATGAGCTCTAGAGCCCAGTGAGGAGGAACAGTAAAACAATTCATTAATTACATGCTTTTATGAAATGCATCACATCACAAACATATCATCTCAAGGATGAACTTGTCACCAATAGCCCTTTACTGTATCCATATAATAATATGTCCAACTTGCCAGGGGCGATTAGGCCTCACCTGGACTTCTCTTACCTGACTCCATCACAAGGCCAACTGTGCCAGGGGCGATTAGGCCTCACCTGGACTTCTCTATCTGAGTCAGGTCAAACTGTCTAACTCATAGTACCAGGAGCGACCTGAACTATCCAGGAGCGACCTGGTATGGCTATCTCATGCCATATCTCATCTGATCTCATAGTATCTCACTGATATCAGGGGCTATGGATCATCCAACATTCATCCACACAAATATAATCTTATGCAATGCAGCATATTCGTGAATTCTAATGCAACACAACCTACTACATAACATGGCATTTTATGATGCATGGATCATGCTAAGAGCGTGTCATTTCTCAAATTAAAATATAAGGTTTAGTTCCACTCACCTCTGCTCTTCTAGCAGAAACTGACTGATTTTGCACCTACTAATCCTGGTGACCTCCTCGATCTCTTGGGTCCAATCCTACACAAATGGACTCGAATGAGGTGTCAAACATACTCTGAATAACTCATAAACAACTTCCCAAAATCCCTCTAAAAGCTCCTGAAACAAACACACAATGTATGCAAAAGAAAAGCTAGACAGAACACATTCGGCGGCAGGTTCGGCGGCCGAATGTCCTCTCCAGAGACGAAACTCAAGCACCTTCGGCGGCCGAATCTCCACTTTCGGCGGCCGAACCCTTTCGGGGGCAAGGTTCGGGGGCCACAACACACTCCAGAGACGAAAGTCTCTAACCTTCGGCGGCACCTTCGGCGGCCGAATCCTCCAAACAGAGCTGAACCTCAAAAACACTCGGGGGCAAGCTGTGGCAGCCAAAGTTACCATGCAAGGGGTTCGGCGGCCGAATGCTCCTTCGGCTGCCGAACCTGAGTGCTTCAAGAACTAAGCTTCGCCCGCAACCTAACTCCTCTATCCTTTCTTCCTTCCTAAACATACATAACTCCAATCCTCAACTCGCATATACTCAAGTATATGCTCCAAGGGGTCCAAAACTACCTATCAACCCCAACAAACAATACACATAACACATAATCATGCATAAACTATTAAAACATCAAAACTAAACCTATATACATAACTCTACCCTTAACCTCTTTAAAAACTGTCATAAATCATTAAAACAAGTTTAAAGACTTCCCTTACCTCTTGAAAACAGAAGCTAGACAATCTGAACTCAAAGCTATACACCAACACCTCTTCTTCTTCACCAAACCACCAAAGCTCTCCTTTTTTTCTCAAACCGTTCAAAACACTTTACCACCCTCAAACCTGTGCATGGGTGATTAAAACTTTGCAGATGAGTCATAGGAGACGTGGCCTAACCTCTGGGTATGATTTGGAGACAACACCTGTCCAAAATAGTGACTGAGAAGTGCCCATTCGTTGGCTGGCCAACTCAGCTTCGGCTGCCGAATCGCATGCAAAACCATGCAACATTCGGGGGCCGAACATTGGGCACTTTCGGCGGCCGAACTTACCTTCGGCGGCCGAACCTGGCCTTTGTCCCCAAAGACTTTTCTCTTCAAAACTCAATCCTATTCCACTCTAAACCTTTAAAACACTTGAAAACATTTTAGAAAACCTTCCTCTTACCCTTCTAGAAACTTCTGACATCCTCGAATTTCACCGGACGGTAAGAATTCTGATGCCTGATCTAGCCGGGTATTACATTCTTCCCCCCTTTAACACATTCGTCCTCGAATGTTAACAAACATACAAACAAAAACAAACAAAGCGGAAATCTGCTCTCTAAAGAGAAACACAGAAATCGCTGGAGTAAGAACTCCCGGGTCTCTTATCTTTACGACACTCCTGGGGTGCTTCTAAGGGACTTCTCTCCTCAGATCTTTCTATTCTTCTATTCTGTGAGCTGAGTGTGTATGATCCGCTATAACTATGCGATACAGGTGAGATTCCCTGAGATCTCCACCTTTGGTTCATACAGAACCTATATCGGATCCAACACTAATCCAAAATAAAAGAAACAAGGAAAGCAAATGAATTTCCTCTGAGAAGCAGATCAATGCTACTCCTCTAATCCTTTATAGGGTTCTAAGGGTTTAACCTCTTCTCTCAACCTTTACTGGATCACCATGTCCTGGAGACACCATAAATACACTGTAACTTTCCTCTACACACTCTGATCCTTGCTCGCCTTTCTTCTTCTCTTCTGCTCCCTTCCTATTAAACTGACCTACCTCTTGCTGATGAGAGCTAGCACCCAGATTTCAGATCTAGCTTGGAAAACAACTGACTCCTGCCAGCTGATCCAACTGATCATCAATCTGAAGTAATACCTGTGCTTATAGGATAAACTGGTAAGCGACTTCCGACTGAAGGCAGCTAACATTTTATCTGCCTTATCCTATAGATACTGATTTGTACACTCAGAGTCGCTAAATAGTGTTACCCCTTACTTCTGTTTTAGATTCTTCACTATACTTTCCTTTAATCGATAAAGATCTCACCTTTTACCACATACGGTTATTATCTTTACATCTTGAGGTAACTACTATCTCTAGACCATGTATAGGATAATTCAACTCATGCGTCTTCCACTCCTGTTAGAAACAGAAGTAATTATCCTGCCACTTGCATTACACACTCTAGTCTCACAAGGGATGTCTATTGGTAGACAAAGCTACCACTGGTATTGTCCTGTACTGTATGGTCCTGACGTCAGTTTTACTTTAGTGCTTCACCACCCTTGTTACACTAGTCAAACCACACAACTTTGAGTCTTTCTTGCTCATTAGTGTGACACCTTCTCGAGATGTCTTAGACTGACTTCTCTGTAGCAATCTACCAAAACCCAGAAACTATTAATCTTTGTCACTGAGATGGGTCTAAGTCAATTGCTATAACTTTTACTTTCCTGGGGGCTACTTCAATTCCTTTCCTGGTACTGAACTCTTCTAGACTGCACTACTTCTCAACTAGAACTCACATCTGAAGAACTTGACAGCTAAGTCACGTTCTCTCAAGGTCTATAATACCAGCTTCTGATCATGGGCACTCTCCTCTATGTTTCTGGATCTCATCATGGTATTGTCAATACCGGAATGATTCAGACTCACACTAAAACCTCTGCTTAGAAGCGTCATGGCCTGTAATTCTTAGTGCCCATATTTCTTCCTGGACGCTGTCCTTACTTCTTGGTTACTCTTATCCTACCTGATAGTACCTGGATTTCAGATCTATCCAGAAAAGACCACTAGCTACTCTTACTTGGTCTCACGTAGATCGTCGATCCAAAGTAACAGATACGTGCTGGTAGTGACTTTGTCCAACGACTTACAGCCGAAACAAAGTCTCACAGATTCATCCTTCGTTTCCCATCACAACTCTGGAACATTCCAGGGTGAGGTACTAAGTCGGATACAATCCTTGTCTACCAACTCTAGCAACTACTCATCTGACTCTTACTATCCCTCTCACTTTACTAGTACCATCCTGTAGAGAAGACTAGGAATGGTGCTGGGTCCAGACACCACTCCTAGTTCTCATTCTATTCTCTTAGCAGGTGGTAAACTTGACAACTTGTCTGGAATAACATCTAAAACTGTTCTTTAGCTGTGGGCACAAAATTGGTTCCCTCCCTGATCTGACTAACTACTATGCTCTCGACACGAGCAAGAAACCTCTAATAACCTTTCCTGACCAGCTTAAGAGCCTCTAAGGCTGATATCAGACTTCTAGGCATCTCTACACTGTCCTCTCAACAGACTCCCTGTGATCCATCCTAATCTCTAAGCCTAACTACTCTGCCTCTGCTCTCTAAGGCAGTACGATGAGTAGCTAGCCCATCCACCCCTAGAATGACATCAAACAGTCACTCTAGAACCACTAGGTCAGCTGGAAGGCACCTACTCATAACTAGCACTGAACTCAACTAGCAGACTGACTCTGCCGCTGACGGATCACACTTAGGTCCACTGACCCAAAGAGGACACTCTAATCCCAGAAGCTATCAAACCCCCTACTCTCTGTGGCTCTCAAGGCCCTAAGGAAAGCGAAACATCAGAGTCTCTAACAGCAGACACATCAAAACATAAAGAAATGAAAAGTACCTGTCACTGCTATGTCCGATGTGTGAGCCTCTTGCTGCGTCAAAGTGAAGATCCGTGCTAGCACTGATGGACCTTCACCTGGGGAACCTGTGGAAGAAGGAGTGATCCCGCTCCCTCTGCCTCTGCCCTGCGCCATGGCTAGAGCTCCTGGCTGAGTCACTCTGTCTGAGGCTGTCTGCTGGGACTGTGGTCTCACAGTCGCGGTGGAACACTCACGTGCTATGTGCCCCTCCTGTCCGCACCTGAAACATGCTGTTGTCCCTACTAGACAGACTCCCTTGTGCGGCCTACCGCACCTTGGACATTTGGAGTTGGTCAAACCAGAGCTCGATCCCTCACCTATTTCCAGACCAGACTTTATCTGCTTCCAGAACTTATTCTTCTTTGATCTCCTGAGGCCTCTACCTCCTTTCATACTCTTTGTACTAGCCTCATGCAGAGGGGAGAGTTGAACATCACTTGTCTCTGCAAGTTTGGCACTAGCTTCCCTCTTCTGTGCCATATCTACTATATCACGGAAACTCTCCCTTGACCTGTCTGATAAAACCCCTCCTACAAACTCATGAGCAAACTGTTCCCAAGATAAGCTTTCTACCCTCAAATCCACATACTGGTTGAACCATTCCCTTGCTTTTTCACATGTCAATGTGACCCTTGCCATCTGAATGGCTCTACTCTCACTGGCTCCCAACTCATCAGTTATCAGCTTACCCATTTTAAGATACTCAACAGGGTCATCACCAGTCTCAAATGTGGGAACATTCAACCTCAAATAATCTGTCATCTGTACCCTACTTCCTCCAGGTGAACTAGGCTTAGGTGTTTGGCCAACTGGGGCTACTGATTCTACTGGTGGTGGAGGAGGTGCAACATGCCCTGAGGTAGGGTTTGCTGAACTTGGATAACCAAAGAAGAGTGGAAACATGGTATACTGTGGATATGACAGTGGATATGGCGGGTAAAAGGGAGGATAGGGCATAAAGGTGGGATCTGGGTTATACCTAGGAAACTCTGATGTACCACCTATCAGGTACTCTGCCCCCCTCGGGTAGGGTGGATACGGAGGTGGAACAAATCTCGAGGCCTGAGTGCCTCCTTGAGACTCATCCATATCTCCTCCTAACATACTCATGCCCAAGCTACCCTCTCTTCTCTGCTCATCCTCCTCTACTTTTATATCCCCTGACATACCACCCTGAACTACTCCCCTTTGGCTCTCATCCAAAGACCTTCTAGAGTCCCTTGATGTACCTCCTCTGCTTAATCTATCTGATGTTGTCCTTTGCAGAACAGGGAGATGGGTATCCAGACCCTCATTCTCTGGTGGAGCTCCTGTCAATCTAGCAGATCGACGAGTCCCTCTCATCCTGTTTCTGTAAAGCACACAACACCACACAAAACATCAAATGATCCATGTGAAAACACATGAATCCACAACACATATAGAAAACATATCAATAATGCACACTCATGGCATTTCACATCAGCATGCAAGACAAAACTCCACATTCTATCCTATTGGACATGATGTTACTTATTGTGCTTACCCTCCTACACAAGACAACACCTCTTTCCGATGTGAGCTATTTCTATTTCTTGAGCAAAGATGCTCCACACACCGTACTCTTGAGGCCCGATGCTCTGATACCAATCTGTAACGACCCGAAAACCGGTACCCCTCTGTAACGGCCCGAACCATCACTGGCACTAGGATCCAGATCGGCTTAAGGCCGCCAGGACCCGTAGCAAGCCGACTATACTCTCTGTGTACCTGATAAATCCCATACATGAGACAAAACAACTCAACAATCCTGTAAAACTCTGTAGGCTTAACTACTGCTTCTCAGATATGTCAATCTGAAATGGCCCTCCGGGCCTATACCAGGGACTACTATCTGCTGTGGTTCAAGGGATTAAAACCCTTTTAATCTGTAACACATTCCACTGGTATCTCATCAAAGCCATACATTAAGCCTAACTCACACATTTCTCATCAAGAAACGTAAAACAGGATCCATGTACAAAGGGATAGATTATACACCACACTAATGGTAAATCAAACAGTAGGGTAAAGCACAATTCTATCCAGTATATGACAGTACATATCTATACATGACATTACAACTAATACATTAATTACATCATGTCCACTATTCTATTACAAACATACATTCATGCATATCTTTACTTTTGCTACCTCTGTCTTCCCATAGCTATCTCAGAACCTGCAAAACTGGGGTTAAGGGAGTGGGATGAGCTCTAGAGCCCAGTGAGGAGGAACAGTAAAACAGTTCATTAATTACATGCTTTTATGAAATGCATCACATCACAAACATATCATCTCAAGGATGAACTTGTCACCAATAGCCCTTTACTGTATCCATATAATAATATGTCCAACTTGCCAGGGGCGATTAGGCCTCACCTGGACTTCTCTTACCTGACTCCATCACAAGGCCAACTGTGCCAGGGGCGATTAGGCCTCACCTGGACTTCTCTATCTGAGTCAGGTCAAACTGTCTAACTCATAGTACCAGGAGCGACTTGAACTATCCAGGAGCGACCTGGTATGGCTATCTCATGCCATATCTCATCTGATCTCATAGTATCTCACTGATATCAGGGGCTATGGATCATCCAACATTCATCCACACAAATATAATCTTATGCAATGTAGCATATTCGTGAATTCTAATGCAACACAACCTACTACATAACATGGCATTTTATGATGCATGGATCATGCTAAGAGCGTGTCATTTCTCAAATTAAAATATAAGGTTTAGTTCCACTCACCTCTGCTCTTCTAGCAGAAACTGACTGATTTTGCACCTACTAATCCTGGTGACCTCCTCGATCTCTTGGGTCCAATCCTACACAAATGGACTCGAATGAGGTGTCAAACATACTCTGAATAACTCATAAACAACTTCCCAAAATCCCTCTAAAAGCTCCTGAAACAAACACACAATGTATGAAAAAGAAAAGCTAGACAGAACACATTCGGCGGCAGGTTCGGCGGCCGAATGTCCTCTCCAGAGATGAAACTCAAGCACCTTCGGCGGCCGAATCTCCACTTTCGGTGGCCGAACCCTTTTAGGGGTAAGGTTCGGGGGCCACAACACACTCCAGAGACGAAAGTCTCTAACCTTCGGCGGCACCTTCGGCGGCCGAATCCTCCAAACAGAGTTGAACCTCAAAAACACTCGGGGGCAAGCTGTGGCAGCCAAAGCTACAATGCAAGGGGTTCGACGGCCGAATGCTCTTTCGGCTGCCGAACCTGAGTGCTTCAAGAACTCAGCTTCGCCCGCAACCTAACTCCTCTATCCTTTCTTCCTTCCTAAACATACATAACTCCAATCCTCAACTCGCATATACTCAAGTATATGCTCCAAGGGGTCCAAAACTACCTATCAACCCCAACAAACAATACACATAACACATAATCATGCATAAACTATTAAAACATCAAAACTAAACCTATATACATAACTCTACCCTTAACCTCTTTAAAAACTGTCATAAATCATTAAAACAAGTTTAAAGACTTCCCTTACCTCTTGAAAACAGAAGCTAGACAATCTGAACTCAAAGCTATACACAACACCTCTTCTTCTTCACCAAACCACCAAAGCTCTCCTTTTTTTCTCAAACCGTTCAAAACACTTTACCACCCTCAAACCTGTGCATGGGTGATTAAAACTTTGCAGATGAGTCATAGGAGACGTGGCCTAACCTCTGGGTATGATTTGGAGACAACACCTGTCCAAAATAGTGACTGAGAAGTGCCCATTCGTTGGCTGGCCAACTCAGCTTCGGCTGCCGAATCGCATGCAAAACCATGCAACATTCGGGGGCCGAACATTGGGCACTTTCGGCGGCCGAACATTGGGCACTTTCGGCGGCCGAACTTACCTTCGGCGGCCGAACCTGGCTTTTGTCCCCAAAGCCTTTTCTCTTCAAAACTCAATCCTATTACACTCTAAACCTTTAAAACACTTGAAAACATTTTAGAAAACCTTCCTCTTGCCCTTCTAGAAACTTCTGACATCCTCGAATTTCACCGGATGGTAAGAATTCCGATGCCTGATCTAGCCGGGTATTACAAAAATCTGCCACCTCTTCTCTTCATAAGGCCTTTAAATAAGTCTTGGGAGGCTGCCTAGGCTTTCTTGGATGTCCATGCATCTTTTGGAGGCTTCCCAAAGTGTCCTTGGTCTAATATATGTCTTCTAGGTGCATGTGTGGAGTTGCAAGGACTTTTTGGTCTTTTAATTGCTGCCCAAGGTGTGTCCAAGAAGTCTTCTTCATGCACTAAAGAGGAAGGTGGAGCCTTGTTTTGAATTTTGAATGTGCATGGCATGAAGTGGGAAACATGTGATCTTCAAGATTTGGCTTCTTGAATAAGGAAGAGGCTGTTCGGAGGCACTTTCGGCTGCCTAAAGTTAGTTTCGGAAGCTGGACTTTCGGCTCTGGAGTGAAGGTTCGGCGGCCGAAGGTACCGCTAAAGGTGCCCGAGTTTCGGATCTGGAGGTGACTTTCGGCTTCCGAAAGTGCTTCCGAAGGTGGTTGAGTTTCGGCTTCCGAAAGTGCTTCCGAAGGTTGGTGACTTTCAGCTTCCGAAGGTGCTTCCGAAGGTGATTTTTCCAGTTTTGGCACTTTTTGGCAGTTTTAAGAGCATTTTCTTTAGAATGTCCCTTTACACCTAATATCTTCAAAACATGATTAAAACCACAAAATTAGGTAGGAAAGGTGTAAATAAACATCAATAAGATTATGATAATATGGACTAAAATATGCTCTATCAATGACTGACCAACCTCTAAAGAAAATCTTGCATAGACCCGAGACCTCAGGACAGATGCTAGCCTAGTTCGTGGAAATTAGCCCATATTGCCTCATTTACCGACCTCAGACTGCCATCAAAGCCCAAGCATTAGCTGACATCATAGCTGAGTGCTCTTTCAGCTCAGACCAGCAGGAATAGAGTGAAAGGTTACCGAGGCCAGCAAAAGAGAAGATCAACAGCCACGCGAGTTCAGATGGAACCTATTCATAGATGGGGCATCCAGCACCGCTGGCAGCGGGGCATGGGTACTTTTGAAAGGGCCGGATGGATTCAGGGTGTGCTATGCTCTGCGTTTTGGGTTCCCTCATCTAATAATATAGTAGAATACGAAGCCGTCATAAATGGGATGCAGATATCATTGGAAGTGGGGGCAACCGAGCTCAAAACAAACAATGACTCCCAACTTGTGATCAACCAAATAATAGGGGCATACCAGGCAAAAGTCCCCATCATGCAGAAATATTTGGCCAGGGTACGGGCTGTAGAAGTCAAGCTTGAAGAGTAGGGGGCAGCTGTGCAGTACCAAAGAATACCCCGGGGGAAAATAAAGAAGCAGACTTGCTCAGTAAGCTGTCCGAAGAAGAACTATAGTAGCTTCTAGATGAAGTATACATGCAGTACATTGATGTCCCTACTTTCGAAAAACCAGCCCCAGTCATGCAGATCGAAGAAGAACGGAGCTGGATGACTCCATATTTAGAGTACCTAGAGGTAGGGAAGTTACCCGAGGACAAAGCAGAAGCTAAAAAGATTGCAGCTAAGGCTGCCAATTATCAAGCAGTGAGGGGGACTCTATACCGAAGGGGGAAATTAGCCCATGGCTGAGATGTGTGAGCCTGGAGAAGGCTGTTAAAGTAATCCAGGAGATACACTAGGGAGTTTGTGGGGTCCATGAAGGGGCAACCACATTGGCAAATAAGATTTTCAAGCAAGGGTACTACTGGGCCACAATTAAAAAGGAAGCCGAAGAGTTCATCAAAAGATGTGATGTATGCCAAAGATTCGCCAATGCCATTAACAGCCCGGCCACACCATAGTCAGGCATATCTAGCCCTTGGCCATTCTCACAGTGGGGGATCGACATTCTGGGTCCTTTCCTAAAGACTGTAGGGTAGAAAAGGTTCGTGATAGTGGCTGTAGAATACTTCTCCAAGTGGTTAGAGGCAGAAGCTGTACCCATAATCACAGCTCGTAAGGTGATAGACTTTGTCTAGGGCAACATCATATGCCAATTTGGGATATCGAGGATGCTCATATCAGACAATGGCAAACAATTTGACTGTAGATCCTTTAAAGACTTTACAGGAAACATGGGCACAAGGCACAAGTTTTCTTCAGTAGCTCACCCCCAGTTAAACAATCAGACGGAAGTAACAAACTGGGCTATGCTCCAAGGATTGAAAAAATGGCTGGATGGAGCTAAAAAGACTTGGGCAGCCAAGCTGAATAGTATCCTATGGGCATTTTGGACTACACTTCGGACACCGACGGGAGAGACGCCGTTCGCATTAGCATTCAAAACCGAAGCTGTAGTCCCCATAGAGCTGCAGATCCCCTTCCACTGAGTTCAGTTCAATGACAAGAATACTAATGGAGAAAAATGGAGGAGTAACTTGGATGGCCTGGAAGAATTCAGAGAAGAGGCTCAAATAAGAATAGATGCTTATCAACAGAAGGCAGCACGATACTACAATCAGAAGGTCTGTGAGAGGAGCCTAAAGGTTGGAGATTTGGCCTTGAGAAGATTAGAAGCAACGGGGAAGAGAGCAACCGTGGGAAAATTGGCGCCAACCTGGAAAGGCCCCATTCAGGATAGCTAAAGTCATCAAGCCTAGGCTGTACTGAATTGAAGACCTGCAGGGAAACTCGAAGCCTCACGCCTGAAACATCCAGCACTTGAAGAGGTACTTCCCGTAAAAGTGACTCGCGGTTGTCGAAGCCGGTCAAAAATAACCTTTTCAGTTATTAATAATATTACTACTGCAGATAGTGGTGAAAGGACCGAATCCACAGGGAATTGAAAACTTACCTATCTTCCTTGTCAAGACCAAGAGAATTAACTGAAAGCAAAGAAACTGAAAGCAAAATAAAAATGAGTGCAAGTAAAGTAAAAAGGGGGGTTTTGAGATTGATTGAATTAATCTAAACTTGAAATCAATAAAAGAAAGCGAATAATAAAAGTAAAGAGATTTCAATAATGAGAAAGATCTAGTTGAAGAATTGGATCCACTTCAGTTGTTGGGATTGATCATTGACACTTAGTTTCCCTTGATTGATTCAATAGATTAGTTATGGAGATGGAAGACGCTCCTCACCACCATGTCTCTCCTTAATCATAAACCAATTAGGGAACGTCCTCTAATTAATTACTAATCAACAAGTTGCCAAGGAACGTCCTTGGGCCTTAGACATCAAAACAACTGTCAATTGCATTAAGAAATAGAGAGATCTAATCCTAGCTACCCAAATGCATGGTGATATTGCTAGATTATGCAACTTCCTTAGTTTTTACACCAAGTGTTATTGTGTTTGAACAATCCAAGCAATTACGAACTCAAAATTATTCAAACTAACAATATATTACCTTGCAATCAAGAATCAAATGGCCACATTGATCATAATAACAAAGCAATAATGGAATCAAGCATGAAATTGCACAAATATTGAATAACTAAAAGATAAATAACTTATGTTCAGATCTCACAATCCATAAAACAACCAAAGTATCACCTAATCTTCAACTAGAATAAAAGGTTTCAGCCACTCACGGCTGAAACAAAACAAGAAAATAAAGAAAGGAAGAAGAAGAGATGGTGCCACTTGCAATCCCGTATGTGTGTCCAAGGGAGAGTATAAAAAGCATGGGGAGGCTCCTTATGTGTCTTTTTATAGTTAAAAGTGTTGCCCTAGGTCCTTACTTGCTGTCCAAGTTGAATTCTTGGCTGCTCAAGTGCTGCCCATGCCGCCTATATCTTGCATTGATGAGGTGGAGCCTCATTTTTGAATTTTGAATTTTGAATGTGCAAGACTTGAGGTGGCATGCGTGACTTCTTTGGATTCTTTGACAAGCTGAATTTGAATTTCAAATTTGAATGTGCATCTTCTAAAGATTTGGCTTCTTTAATAAGTAAAAGGATTCTTGAAGATCTTGAATATCAAACTGCTCTGCAGACTGCACTTTCCTTATTTGGCACTTTCCTCATTTAGCACTTTCCTTAATGAGCTGAATCTTGAATTTGAATTTTGAATTCTCTTAAGGATTTGAAATTTCAATTTCAAATTACTTTCCTTATTTGACTCCTTTCAAAGTTGCATTTGGCATGCTTGCTCTCCTTTGCTCTATTTTAGGCAGTTTTAGGGGCATTTTCATCAAATTGTCTCTTTACACCATTTTTTGCAGAATAAGATCAAAATCACAAAATTAGGCAGAAAAAGTGTAAATTAACATCAATATCATCATGATAAAATGGTCTAAATTATACTCTATCAAAAAGACATGTAATGTAAACCCCTGTCCTTTGAGATATGAATAAAAATTATTATTTCGTTCTTCCTATTAGTATCCCTGAAGCAGGTACAGAAGACCTCAGTGAGGTAGGTGATCGTTCTCAGACAATGACCGCCGACACCATAAAACCGGCTGAGAAAAAGAAGACCTCAGTGAGATAGATGACCAGTCTCGGACAATGACCACCAGTACCACAAAACCGGCTGAGGAAAAGAAGACCTCAATGAGGTAGGTGACTGGTCTTGGAGAATGATTGCCAGCACCACAAAACCGATTGAGGAAAAGAAGATCTCAGTGAGGTAGGTGACTGGTCTCGGACAATGACCATCGGCACCACAAAACCAACTAAGGAAAAGAAGACCTCAGTGAGGTAGGTGACCGGTCTCGGACAATGACCACCAGCCCCACAAAACTGGCTGAGGAAAAGAAGACCTCAGTGAGGTAGGTGACTGGTTTCGAAAAATGACCAGCGACACCACAAAACCGGCTGAAGAGAAGAAGACCGACACAGAAAAAATAGCATCAAACAAAGGCCATAAGGCTCTAAAAGAAAAAACTGAGCAATAAGCAGCCGATCTAAAATAGGACCTCAGCTCGAGTAAAACTCAGCAAATAGGTAAAAACCTGATCCCGACCTCACAAAAAGAGCTCAAAACACCTAGAAACGATAGATAAAAATCCAATTCCGACCTCAGTTAAAGGCTCGAAACGCAGAATCACAAACCATAGACTCAAATCTGACCTCACTAATGGATACGATCTCAACTACATCAGAATGGCCTAAATTCGAATTAATTAAAAGGCTCGACCTATAGGAAAAAAAGGTCACAATACCATAAAAATGAGCTTGGCCCACTTAAAGGCCTTGGGCAAATGAGGGGTAAATCAGAAAAACCCAATTGAATGAGCTCGCAGGCTAAACATGCAAAAAATAGCTTAAGTGTAATATGACCTAGCTCACAGCTCGAACGAGCTTGTAGGCTAAACACGCAAAAAATAGCCTATGTATAATCGCGCTCATAGCCCGGGTAAACTTATTGACAGATTGAGTGGAAATAGCCTAAGTACATTTATATAGGCTAAACAAACTAAACAGCTCGGTCAAGCTCATAAGCTAAATACATAAAAATCTCCTAAGTATATTAAAGCGAGTAAGCCAACAAACTGGCAGGACTCGCTGGCAGAGTGCGCAAAAACAACTTAAGTAAACGGGTTAAGCGAACTAAGAAGCTCGTCCAAGCTCACATGATGAGGATTGTTTAAGTCCATAATAGCATAGGAAGGGCCGTTAGCTCAGAAGAAATGCAGAAACTGCACATCCCAAAATTATTTAAGTATATAAGCAAAAAATACGCCAAAGTTAAAATTTACGAGCTGCCAGCCCGATAATGTTCACAAGCTATACATACAAAATGGCTTAAACATAAAGTGATATATAAGATGAACACAAATAAATCAAGAAAAAATATGAATTTTATTGATCATTTGAATGGGTTATAGAGGCAGCAGGGGAAGGGGAGCCAGAACTGACAAGATCATTCAAAGGCTTATCTACAGTATCTTCCTCTTGAGGTCCAGTAGGTAGGCGAGGAGCCCTCTTAGGCAAAAGATTGTCATCCTCTCCGTAGCACACCTCCTCGCTGTCAGAATTGACTTTGGGAGCTCGCAAGTTTGCTAATAGAGCGGAGGGGACATCTCTAGCTGCCTTCAGGCCCTGATTATAGCCGGAAGCGAACATGTGGAAGGCCTTCTTGTATACTCTCTCCTTTATCTCATCGGAGGCCTTATACTCCTCAAGTCGTGCCTCACAAGCTTGTTGAATTCTAGCCTTCAGTTCAACAGAGTCCTTGTACTCTTGAAGATGCTCCTCGCAAGCCAGTTGGACCCTATCTTTGGCAGCCTAGGCATCCTTTAGTAAGGTAGAACATCTCTCCTCCAGAGTAGTGACCTCTTGGCAAAGTTGTTGTTGCTGGAGGCGAGACTCCTCTGTTGCCAAGGCCATGCCTTTCAAGTCCTCGATGTGTTTATTGAGCTCCTGCTGGAGGACTGCAGCGCGAGCTAAGGCCTCATCACGCTAGGCCTTGGCCTCGTCACTTTGGCGACTGAACTCCTCCAAAGAGGACAGTTGTGGCAAGGCCTCATTCCGCTGAGACTTAACTGTAGAAGCTCTATGGGAAGCCCGGGCAACCTCTTCCCTCATGTCCCCCAGCCACTTGGTGATGTCCTCGATGACTCATTTCAGCTCGATAATCTGCCCACGAGCCTCACCAATGGCGGTGATGTTCTCATCCCGGTGCTCCTCAACAATGCGCTGCTCCATTGAGCCCTGGAAAGATTGGTTCTGAGTGTCAATCTTGAGGAACACTCCGAAGGCCTGCCATAAAGAAACAAATACGACATTAGAAAAATCAAGGAAGGTATAAATACTCCCCCAAGGAAAACATGTGGCTTACCATAAAGAGCATCTCCCTCAAGCTGTCTCCGAGGTCATCCACAGAGCGAGTACTAAATGCTGCTTGCTGCCTAGTGGAGCAGGCGAGATGGCTGACAAGGGCCAAAAGGCAGGGATCTGAGGTATCTAGAGGTCCCCCGAACATCTTATCACAGAGCTCCTTAGCAGCTGAAGCCGGTGTAGAGTAAGGAGTTTCCTCGGCAGCATTCAAAAACTCATTGTCAGGAGCCGAAGACAACAGCCCTACAACTCCCTTCCATTTGTCAGTAGAGGAGGGAGCCATTGTCTTTGCAGACCCTGCAGCCCAGGCCCTCTTAGTAGCTCTACCCTCAGAAATGGGCTCAGAGGTCCGCGCCCGCTTACCAGCGGCCCCTCCAATCACAATGGCAGCGACGGTCTGAAGAGGCTAGATGTCCAAAGGAGCAACCTCACCACCTCCTTTAGAACCACCCTCAGCAAATTCACTGATGGCGATGGGCTCCTTGGAGTTCTGCTTAGAGGCTGCTGGGGATTTGGCCGAGGCTGATGCCTTAGTAGGAATAGAGGCCTTTGAAGCTGCAGAACAAGAGCCCCCCGTAGCAGATGTCAACGCTAGAGTAGGGGCAGGAGTCTGGCTTATAGAGGTAGGGGCAACGACGTGGAAAACCTCACGAGTCACTTTCGCCACGGACTTGGAAGCCTTGAAGGGTTCCAACATGGCCTTTATGCTCTCCTTAGATAGGGTAAAGTTCTTTGGCAATTTGATGTTGCCCATGGGCGAGGCAGAAGCTGTAAAAAAGTAAACAATACAAGTCAGAATTTAGGATAACAGAAAAAAATACAACCAAAAGAGAAAAAATAAGAAAATAATCATTAATAATACCAGCTACCTGGCAGTTCCGGAGGTTAGACATAAACATGCACTTCTCAACATCATACTTCTTTCGTACAGAGGTCAGTCGAAGAAGGCAGAAATGGTCCATCAGGATCAGCTAGGGAAGGTCATTGCAGCCTTGAGGGACCTCCCTCCAAGAGATATCAACATCCCAGCTGATCTCCAAGCTCTCCTTTAGCTCGACCACCACAAGGCCTTAGCCCAGCCTTTTATTGAATCTTTGTACCCAGCAAAGATGGACACCCCAGAGCAAAATAGTAAAACCCATGGTTAGCTCGAACGAGGCAGAAAAAAGTGGAGAACAAAGCAACGGAAGGGGTAAAACCTCAACACAGGCAAACTGATTCAAAGGAGCTCATGAAGAGGATAGAATTTGGGGATAACATGGAAGGAGTCATGCTAAAATGAGTAAAAACCTCGATGAAAAAGGGGGTGAAGGGGAATGTCAGCCTAAAATTGCATTGCTTAACGAAAAAAACTAAGTTGCGACCCTACTGGGGTCTATCAAGCCTGCCGGAGGCGGGTTGGAAAGGATAATCCTCTCATTGCAAAGAGGAGCCCCAATTCTATAAATGGAGGTATCAATGTATTCGTTGGAGAAAAAATTAGAAAGGGAAGAAGAAGTAACAGAGGATATCAAATCCACGACATCAAGAATTTTCTAACGGAAGCCATGAGAAGAGTGGGACATACCTCAGAGCAGAGATTGCAGAGACAAAAGAGAATAAGTTAATGGGAGTGGAGCGAAAAGAAGAGTCGAGACCAAAATTGAAAGTACAAATTTGAAATGGGTAAAGGCAGAGAGAAGATGTTTTGACAAAAGTATTCCTAGTGTCGCGCGATCATAATTGAGACTTTGATATTTACCCCTTCATTAATCATGGAATAACTAATGAGCAAGTAAAGGGGCACTTGATGACCGCTGGTCCTCTGCTACCCAGGCCGCAGTTGAGCCCGCGTAAGAAAGGCAGGCCGTAATCCCATTAGAGCCCAATATGCAAGCCTGTCCTCTAGCACGCAGCCTAGGCCATGCTTGGGCAGGCCAGGCAGAATAGGATTCGGGCCCAATAGAGAAGGATCCAGCTCACCTGACTTGATGGGTCAGTGGGGTGAATAGACCCTTCCACATCCAGAACCATATCAGCACGGGCACCAAAGGGAATTAAATAGCCGCATGACGATGGAGAAAGGGGCAGTACATCCATACGTACGGCTTTGTATGATAGTAACATGTGGCACTGTAGCGGGTGACAGTTATATATCACTAGAGGATAAAAGGAAAAAAGAATAAAGGAAGAGAGCGTAAACCATTCAGACTAAATTAAAATTATGAACATTAAGCCAATTCTAAATTAAAATTATGAAATTAAAATCATAATTAAATTGTCAAATAAACTATCAAAGTTCAGAAATTTGCAGATTAATTAAAATTGCACCAAATGTAAAGATTAAGCCAATTAAATTAAAATTAAAAGATTTGAATTAAAATATAAACATCGTGTAAATGTTGAGTTTTTTTTAGTTAATTAAGTTACGAATAATTATAAATTTAGAGAATAAATAATAATTTATTTTAAAATATCAACTGTAAAATGGACAAAATAACTTGAAAAATATGAAAACAGTAAAATTAAAGGACTAAATAGTCTGATTTCTAGAATGCATTAGTCAAATTATTATTAACGATAAAACCTAAAGAATATGTCTGAAATTTTTTTTTTTGAAAAAAAAAGATTACTTCGAAACTATTTCGAGAATTCCATAAAAATTGTTTTTTACCTGATAAAAATTTCCAGTTTATCTAAAAATTTTACTTAACCATAATCAGAAGTTTACTTCTGGGAAACTATAACCACTGTTAAAAAAGACCAAAAGCCAAATAGTTTTTGACCCTACCTCTTTAACGTACATGGAAAACACAAGGAAAAAAAAGAGAACAATCATATCATACATTTTGTATACCATTCAAAATCCAAAACTCATTGGCTCAATTAATCATTTATCATACTTTTGACATGTGAAAATACATATTTGTATAGAAGTCTCTAAAAATTTACATCATGATGGATCTAACATTGCTAGTATCACCTCTTTCAGAGTGAAACTCCCGAATCAAATTGCACCTCCATAACTTGATGGTCGTTTGGTTACTTCTAGTTCATTGTGATGTCCATCAAACTCCCACTCACCAATCTCATCTGGCAAATAGTCTGCATCATCTTTCCCAAGTTCAGACTCGAGTTCTTCGAGTTCGACCAGGATTAGCGACTTTCTTCGAAGCAGCAAAGATGATTTAACTTTCCTAAGATGTTTGTCTACTACAGTCTTAGATGTGTGCTTGCCTCTAGGGGATACTGAGAGTGATCTTTGTAGCGGAGTTTCAACTTCAAAAACTGGTCTCTCAATGGAATCAAATTCCTCTTTCATTTTTTCAATAGCACTGAATAGCTCCTTCACCCTTTCATCATCTTTCCTGAATCAAGTGTTCAGTATCTCATTTTAAAGAGAACGTTTCAATATTATGGAGCAATGGATTGGTGCTTGTAAGGATTTCAAAGAAAAACCAACGTAATATACCTGTAAATGCCTTTACTTCCATTGTAAAACTGCTTTTTCACATTTTCCATCGTCCTTGAAGTGGTTAAAAGCTGACAAAAAATTAAAAATCAGCTGATTGAAAATGAAAGTGGTTATTCTTCTAAACCATGTTAATTTCACGGGCAATTCTCGTCTATACTGCATCATACTACAACAAATATTAGAATTAATATAAAAAAATTTTACATTAATTTTATTATTATATTGACTAATATATAAGAACAATTACTGCTAATAATATATAAAAAAGTACGGTAACAACAAAAATTATGAATATTAATAAAAGAAATTCTTTTTAACAGACAATATTCATTACCGTTAATAATTGTTATTTTAACAGTAATTATAATTTTATTGTAAAATATACTTGCTCACAATTTTATAGTAATAACATGCGACTGAAGAAAGAGGACAAATTCATACCTTCCCTTCCAAATCCAGGTATTCCTTTTCAATAATTTTTCTTTGGTTTTCTATATTTGTATCATTATCCTTCACACTAGGTGCTATCTCGGGCCTGATGTAAGAGAACAATTTGAGATTGGATTTTGACGCATGATATATAAATATTTCAAAGAAACACATTGTAATACAAATACCGTTGAAATGAATGAAAATCCTCAAGATATCCTTTAACACGTGTGATGGAAGGCCCCAATTGTTCCTGATAAGAGAGCAACGTTGTGCATATCAATAGAGAAATATCCAAAAATTCTATGGCTAAAATACTAAATTTATATTCAAGTATACAATAGATGCTAAAACTAACAAAATTCAATTTTCTATTCAAATTTGCCTCATAATTATTATTAAAAAATTCAATAAAATCATTACTTATCAAGATTTTAAAATGCGAAGTACATTTTTTTTCAATTTATTTAAATTTATTTAATTTTTTAAAAATAATTTATAGTTTAAATTTATACCGAAAGATAATATTTAATATTTTTTTGCCCCGTATGACAAACAAATTTAATTTTTTTATCACAGTTTTTATTTTTTTTCCACATTTTTTACAATTTGATTTGGAGAGGGCATCATTATGAATGAACCATATAGGAATGATTACCTTATGAGACATTAGAAGATGAATAACCAAATTGACAAAATAATCTCCATATTTCTCCAACTCCGCACTTGAACAAAGCACATGTGAAAAGGAAAATAATACATTAAATACAAAGAAACACCTTATACACAAAGATAAATACATTATAAAGGTACAATTAACATTAAAGTAACAAAAGAAAAAAAAAATTAGATTCCGTTTATTTTATGAAAAATACTTTTCACATATTTTGATGTTAATTTGAAATTTTTAGAAAAATTGATTAACCGAAAATATTTTTCTGATTAAAAAAAAATAATTTTCTTTTCTTTTCAAAAAATGCATTTTCTAAGTTTTGATAATCTTATTAATACCCTTATATATAAATTTATTAATTTTTTTTATTTTTAATTAAAATTAAATAATAAAAAATAAATTATTTTATTAAAAAATACTTTCCATGAAAAAAGGGCTTAGTATAATGCATTCAGCAAAAGCAACCGTCTCAGATTTATGAGTAGAACAACGGAAAGCTAATGGACATACTTGACCTGCTTTTCTTTTTGCTCAACATGAGTGGTCCGTGCAGCCCAGGTATCTTGAAGAAAATTTATCCAGGCATTAACAACATCTGCTTCTAATCTGTATAAAGACATTGACCTTGAGAGCTCATCCTCCTGTAAATCAATGAAATTTTTATGAGAAATTCTTACACAGAACAAAAAGGTCTATAATGAGTTGCACAATTTCTTGCGGAGAATACAGATAGGATTTTGATTTTAGTTATAACACAATGGCACCCATGATATGAATAAAACCCAACGGACCCTAGCTTCCAAGTGAACTACAATCTCACTACTGGCATGAACAAACTGTTCTTGTTCTTCCCTAACGTTGTGAAGTCGTGCCCGAGCAGCGATCAACGAGGAATTTACCTACACCAACATGCAAGCAAGTGTAACAAATTAAAGGATTACTTTGTGATTTAACCATACAGTTTAAACATGGATAATTTAAAATATAATACATGAGATTTAACAAAATTTACAATTTAGTCCATAAAATTTCATTTTATCAATAAAATAGTCATTCTATTGAAATTTATTATTTGACTATCGCAATTTAGTCTTTCTAATTTCATTTTTTATAATAGTTTAATCTCTTAATTTATAACAATTTACTCCTTATAGTTTTAATATTTAAAACAATTGAATCCTTTAATTTGAATTGAGTTTGTTTAATTAATAGTTGACTAATAATAAATGTTAACAAAAATACTATTTTGTTAATAAAATCAAAACTCAAATACTAAATCGTTTATTATTAAAAATGTAGGGACTAAATTACATATAGATTTTGCTAATTATCATGGACATTTTTGTAAATTACCCCTTAAACGTTTATGAGCATGTATACACTATGCATTTAGATGCACCTAATATAATCATGAATATTAATGGTAAAAGTCCACAATAGATAAATCATAAATCAAAAGGTCTCAGTAGACAATACTTTCCACAACAGTATTTATACTTCAAATATTCAAAAAAGAAAATCTGGTTAAAAAGGACCTTTTTCAATGCAGCTTCAAGTTCATCCTTTTGCTTCTCAAGATCTTCAATCTCATTTGCCAATTCCTAGGAAAAGCAAGAAAACATTTTCATGACATAACTTTCTGCCTTGGGAATAATTTATTCTTCTTATAAAATTACTGTCTCTTTATTTAAATTGAATTAACTCTCTTGTTTTCTTCATAGTGTTCCCAACTAGTTTGAGATTAAATATTAGCTATTGTTGTGTTCTTCCTAGTGTATATTTCAGAATAATTTGTATTCTTTAATTTATAATTACAATAATGTATTAAATAAACATGATATGTTAAAGGATTCTGCTTTCTCTCTGCCTCGCTTAGATTGTTTCTCTCAGCCTCCCATCGCGTGCCCCCGATGCGGTAGTAGTCTCCTGCCCGCGCTGCACCATCGTAGCAGGTGTCTTCTCTAGCGCCGCCTAGCACTTCTCTGAGCAGGTTGGTTAAGACTATAGGCATTACGACAATAGACAGTAAATAAAGAAGATCAAGAAGGGGAAAGATAAAAAATCTTGTTTGATGGGGAACCCATCGTGTGCCCCTGAGTAGCAGTGTTGCCGACGTGTTTGTGGCCTCTTGGCTGTGCCGCACTGCCGCAATCTATTCGGTCCTCTCTAGGGATGCGTTGCGCTTCCCTGGGTAGGTTGGTCCGCTCACACTGCACACAAAGAGCAGCCGCACCACTCCATCGGAAGTCACTGTGACTTTTAAGCACCACTGATTCAGGAGGTTCCGGCGCCGCATTCCCTCTGCTTGCATTAATCCTCTGCCGCAATTCAAGAAATTAAAATTGCAAGAGGGTAACACATGCAATGAATGACGACACTTCTATGTGTGTGGAGGCGTCAACGAGAGATGAGCATTTGGAAATCCAGTTGGTGAAAAAAGTAAAACTGAATGATGGTATGACAAATTCGTTTAGCGCTGTGATGGTTAAGCTGAGAAATTGCAATATCTGTTTTAGACTAAACCACTTCAATTCCTAATAAATATTTCAGTTTCCCATATCTTTAGTTTGGAAATGACTGAACAAATGTTGTTTAAGATGAGAGATTTCATCATGATCATTTCCTATAATGACAATATCATCAATATAAACCACCAAATAGATGCATCTATCACATTATAACGAAAAAATACAGAATGATCAGAATTATTTTGAGACATTCCAAACTGTTGAACTACAGTGCTAAATCGTCCAAACCATGCTCTTGGAGACTGTTTTAGCCCATACAAAGAGCGCTGAAGACATCACTATTTTGGTCCAGTGATTAATTGCAGCCAATGAGATAAGGAGACGAACATAAGTTATTTTAGCTACGGGAGAGAAAATATCACTATAATCAAGCCCAAAAATCTGTGTAACCTTTAGCTACAAGGCGAGCTTTAAGGCGATCAATTTTGCCATCAGGTCCCACCTTAACTGTGTAAACCCATTGACAACCAACAGTAGACTTACCAGGTAGTAAGGATACCAGTTTCCAAGTTCCATTGTTATGCAGAGCAGTCATTTCCTCAACCATGGCATTACACCAACCAGGATGATCTAATACTTCTCTAACTGTCTTGGGTATGGAGACAGCAGACACAGCAGAGACAAAAGTATAATAGGAAGGAGACAAACGATGGTAACTCACAAAATTATAAATGGAATGAGGATTTCGAGAAGAGCGAATACCTTTTCGAAGAGCAAGAGGAGGAGTAGCTGCTGTAGTTGAAAGCATGACTGAAGTAGGTGATGACGGAACGAGAGGTGAGTCATTAGAAGTACCTGCATTAGGGAGAGAAATGTCATTGTTATTAGCAGATAGGTGAGACCGACGTGTATAGACCTGAAGAGGTGGCATAGGAGTGGGAGATGGACATACTTGCGGGAAAGAAGAAATAGGAGCCGGAGGTATAGGCAAAGCGCTAGGGACAAAAGTTTTATATGTTGGACTAGAAGAAAAGTAAGGAGAGGTTTCAAAAAAGGTGACATCTGCAGACACAAAATATCTGTTAATTTTGTAATCTTTTTAAAGCCGTGAATAGCCGAGAAAGACACATGTAACTTATTTGGGTTGGAGTTTGTCTTTGCCAGGAGTATGATCATGAACAAAGCATATACATCTGAAAACACGCAGAGACAACTGGGTGGTATTCTGGTTAGGAAATAGGACAGAATGAGGACTTTAATGCTGCAAAACAGAGGAAGGCATTCGGTTAATCAAAGTAACAGGCGGTGAGGACAGCTAGGCGGTGAGGACAGCTTTTCCCCAAAAACGCAACGGAACATTGTGATGTAGGAGTAAAGTGCGGGCTGTTTCTATTAAATGCCGATTTTTCCGTTCGGCAACTCCATTTTATTGTGGAGTATAAGAGCAAGAAGTTTGGTGAGCAATACCCTGTGTAGACAAGAAATGAGTGAATGAAGAAGACAAATATTCTCTTGCATTATCACTTCGCAGTATCTTAATGCGAACACCAAATTGATTATGAATTTTAGCATAAAACTTTTGAAAAATAGGGAACAAATCAGAACGATTCTTCATCAGAAAAAGCCAAGTGCAACGAGAATAGTCATCAATAAATGTAACAAAATATTAAAATTCCAGAGTTGTACTAACACGACTTAGACCCCAAATATCTGAATGAACAATGTCAAACATAGAACTAGCCCTATTATTGATTCGTTTAGGAAAAGAAGCTCGAGTTTGCTTCTCGAGTTGACAAGACTCACATTCTAAAGAAGGCAAGGAAGAGAGGCTAGGAACCAGTTTTTGTAACTTGTTCAGACTTGGATGTCCCCAACGACTATGAATGAGTTCAGCGGAGGTGGAAGACACAAAAGCAATTGGAGAGTTAGAAGTGGAAAAATAGTACAATCCTTTGACTCATATCCTGCTCCAATCATCTTTTTAGTACTCCGGTCCTGCATAACCACAGATTCAGTAGTAAAAATGACTGAACAATGAAGATCTTTAGTCAATTTGCTAATAGAGATTAGGTTGTATGGACAGTCTGGGGTAAATAAAACATTAGTCAAGGGGATAGAAGGAAGGAGATATACATTACCGATCCCTTTAACTTGAATTTGTGAACCATTAGCTAATGTGACTTTAGATGGTGTGGAAGGTGAAACAAGAGTAGAGAGAAGAGAGGGATTACCAGAGATATGATCAGAAGCACCAGAGTCGAGGATCCATGAACCAATGGGTAAAGACTTGGTTAGATAAGTAAAAAAATTACCAGAATGAGCAATATTTGATTGGGCCATGGGGACTGAATCTGAATCTGTATTGAGGGTGTTTTGATTCTCAGATATGTCGAGAGAGATTATGAAACAACAAGGGACTGAGTAGGGATCCGAATCTGCAAAAAGGAGCCGAATCTGCCAAAAAGAACGCCTGTGAATAGTAAATCTGACGACCGCACCTACTGGGCTTTGGTCACCGGCGCCGGGTAGAGCTGGGAGAAGAATCGCCGGCGTGAAACGGTCGCTGAAAAGTGGGGCATGCATCCGCACGTGGATGAAAGACGTGTGAAGGCGAGCTGATCTGATGATCAGTCCAAATTTAGACCATTTTATCATGATGTCATTGATGTTAATTTACACTTTTTCTGCCTAATTTTGTGATTTTGATCTTATTCTGCAGAAAATGGTGTAAAGAGGTAATTTGGAGAAAATGCCCTTAAAACTGTCTAAAATAGAACAAAGGAGAGCAAGCATGCCAAGTTGCAACTGAAGAGGAGATAAACAAGGAAAGTAATTTGAAATTCAAATTTCAAATCCCCAAGAGCATTCAAAATTCAAGATTCGGCTTATTAAGGAAAGTGGCAAATAAGAAAAGTGCTGTCAGCAGAGCAGTTTGAAATTCAAACCTTCAAGAATCCTTTTCCTTATTGAGGAAGCCAAATCTTATGAAGATGCACATTCAAAATTGAAATTCAAATTCACCTTGCTAAGGAAGCCAAAGAAGACACACATGCTACCTCAAGTCTTGCACATTCAAAATTCAAAATTCAAAGAGGGGCTCCACCTCATCAATGTGCATAGGGCGGCATGGGCAGTACCTTGGGCAGCAAGGAGATCAACTTGGGCAGCAAGGAAGACCTAGGGCAGCACTTAAACTCTATAAATACATCTCTTAAGGCTGCCGCACACTTCTTCTCTTCCTCTCATTCTCTTCACATTCGGCCGGTGCACCTCCATCTTCTCCAAGCTTCGGGTCTTCTCTTCTTCTACCTTTCTTCTTTATTTTTGGTTTTGTTTCAGCCATGAGTGGCTAAAACCTTTTATTTCTAGTTGAAGATTGGTTGAAACTTTAGTTATTTTATGGATTGGGAGATCTGAACATACATTGTTTAACTTTTGTTTATTCAATATTTATGCAATTTCATGCTTGATTCTATTATTGCTTTGTTATTTTGATCAATGGGGCCAGTTGATTCTTGATTGCAAGGTGATATATTGTTAGTTTGAATAGTTTTAAGTCCGTAATTGCTTGGATTGTTCAAACACAAGAACACTTGATGTAAAAACTAAGAAAATTGCATGATCTAGCGATATCTCTATGCGTTTGGGTAGCTAGAATTAGATCTCTCTATTTCTTAATGCAGTTGATAGTTGTTTTGATGCCTAAGGCCCAAGGACGTTCCTTGGCAACTTGTTGATTAGTGATTAGTTAGAGGACGTTCCATATTTAATTTATGCTTAAGGAGAGACATGGTGGTGAGAAGTATCTTCCATCTCCATAACTAATTTATTGAATCAAACAAAAGAACCTACGTATCAATGATCAATCCCAACAACTGAAGTGGATCCAATTCTTCAACTAGACCTTTCTCATATTTGATTTACTCTACTTTTAATTATTCGCTTTATTTTTATTGCTCTCATCATTAGATTAACTGAATCAATCTCAAAATCCCCCCTTTTACTTTTATTGTCAGTTTATTTCGCTTTCAGTTTATTCGCTTTCAGTTTATTTTCTTGGTCTCGATAAGGAAGATAGGTAAGTTTTCAATTCCCTGTGGATTCAATCCTCTCACCACTATCTGCAGTAGTAATATTGTTGATAACTGAAAAGGTTATTTTTGACCGGCTTCGACAACTGCACAGTCATCTGACGACCGGACCTACTGGGCTTTGGTCGCCGGTGTCGGGCGAAGCTGGGAGAAGAATCGGCGGCGTGAAACGGTCACCGGAAAGTGATGCACACGCCGGCGCGTGGCCGAAAACAAGTATGTGCGAGGTGGCGCGTGGAGGCGCGTCTGGAGGCGGTGCTTCGCCGGAAAGTAGATCAGAGGCCGGCGTGGAGAATGGGCTGGGTGGTGAGACTAACTGATTTTCAGAAAGTCACCAGAGCAAGATGTCAGATCTGCAACTCAAAGGTGAACCAAATTTCTTGACTTTGATACTATGAAACTTTGATGAAAGGAAGAAAAATAGAGCAAAAAATTTGAGAGAAAATACTTGATTATACCCCTCAAGCCAATTGGAGTATATATACTACTTACAAGAGTACACACTAGATAAGAAAATAAATTAATTCCCTAATTATAGCCTAATCATATTCCAATCATATCCCTAATTACCACTACAAATCTAGGCTATTTACAGAAACAATCTCAACAAAGATCAAGGATGTGGTGTAACTGAGGTCCTTCCTACACAGCAAACGGTGTTTGGGTCGTCTTTTGACCAGAAATCATTGCAACAACTGTCGCGCTATCCATGGACTTCTAAATAAGGCTCCGTTCAATCGAATAGGAGAGATTCTTTAGTTTCTTTTCCTCAACAAGGTCGAATATGGGTGGGTGCTACTACCACTATACAAACTCTAGGTGAATCATCTCGGCAGCCACACTCCTTGGCTACCGCTTGCAAAACTGCTCTTGATGTTGTAGCCGTAGGAGAGTACGTGGTAGTGTTCGGTAAAGTTGGGATCGGAAAGGTGAGCTCAATGGTGGTTACGGATTCAAATGTATCTAAGAGCAAAAATATTTCTCTAGGATACCCGTATTTGAACAAAGAAAAGGGTTTATATACTGTTATAGCTGAGGTTCTTGGAAGTGGTTGATTTCTATAGGTAGCAGTGATCTGAATAGGTTGAATTTAAATGACTAGTGAGCAAGATCTGAAGATTTGATTATTGGATAAGGGTGTGTTGTTATAGGCTCTTTGTTGCCTCTCTCCTTTATTCTATCTTTATCAATGGATTGTCTTTTTTAGAATATTCAGGGGATTAGCAGTAAACACAGTCTACGTTCTCTAAAAGATTTTATTTTTAAAAATAAAATATAATTTTGTGCTATTATGAAACCAAAAGTGAGTAGTGAAAGGGCTGATTGGATCTCTCTACAGCTTGGGTTTAGTTGTTGGGTCTAAGTTAAGGCGGTTAGATTTAGTGGTAGTATTTAGCTCTTCTGGTATAACTCAGATTTCTCTATCGAGATCTTATACATACATTCTCAGTTCATACACTGTAGAGTCTCTACAGATAATAATAGAAACTAGTTTATTACGGTGGTATATAGTAGTCCAAAAGAATATTTACATAATAGTCTTTTTTTTCAACCATTCATAGTCTAAATGTCTCAATTTCTGCTTCTTAGGTCTTGGGAGGTGATTTTAATGCCTTTCTAGAACTTTCAGAAACTACTAGTGTTAGTGCTCAGGTTTCTGCACGGTGTCTACGGTTTCGAGATTGGATCTCGAATATGGGTTTAGGAGTTTTGTTTATATTAGCCAAATCAGTCCTTTTTGCGCTTCCTAACTATTTGATGTAATCAGTTTATATTCTAAAATCTATGTGTGATGAATTTGATAAAAGGCTTAGGAATTTTGTTTGGGGAGTACACATACATGGCGGGCAAAGAGTTCATTTCATTAACTGGAGTAAGCTTTGTCTACCAATGAATTAGGATAGTTTAGGGTTAAAATCATGTTGATCGATGAATTTGGCATTTCTGGCCAAGATGGGAAGGAGGATTTTGAAAGAAGATCGTGCATTATGGGTGCAAGTGATAAAAGGTAAGTATTTTCACTTACGTTCAAATTTGGAGGTGTTTGTCTCTAAGCCTACTAGCTCGTTTGTTTGGAGAGGTGTTGTTAGTAGCTTTCCAATATTATAAAAAGGCTTATGTATGGCTGTAGGCAATGGAATGAGTACATTCTTCTGAAGTGATACTTGGATTGAAAAGGGGTCTCTTCGTAATTTTTTAATCAAGCCCCTTCCAAGTCCATATAAACAAGTTGGGGTCGTTCAATATTGGAAGAATGATGATTGGAATTGAAATGAAATTACACCATATTTGTCTAGTGAGTGATATAACTTGGTGAAAGGCAAGTTTTTTATAACAAATGTTTGTGCTATGAATCAAACAACATGTAAGCTCACACGTAATGGTCATTTTACCGTCAAAATGACATATACTTTGTTGTACGATGTTTTCTCCTTTGCTCCCAATTCGGTTTGAAAGATGATTTGGAGTGTTTCAGTTTCTCAATGTATTCAGTGTTTCGTTTAGATTTTAATTCATGGAAAACTTATGACCAATATAGAAAGATAGAAGCGAGAATTTTCACAAGACATGAGTTGTACTTTATGTGGGCCAATAGTAAAGGATATTCCCTATATTTTTCGAGATTGTCCGAGAGCTCAATAATTTTGGTCTCGCGTTAGGTGACCTGACTCTCTTCGTATTTTCTTATATATGGATATTATTGCTTAGTTCTCTCAGTACAGATTTTGAATATGGATTATGTTTTGATTCATCTTCTGCACAAATCCTATTTTTAAGTTTGTGGTAGGTATAAAAATGGAGGAATAAAGATGTGTTTCATGACATTTGCTATTTGTTAAGCCAATAAATCAGTTGTTTTAAGTTGCAGTTAGCATAGAATCTCCAAGGTTGGTGTTCATAGAGCAATAAGACTCCAAACCGTATCTAAATATTAGTAAATATTATTTGGCAATCTCTCTTGCCTGATTAGGTTAAACTAAATACAGATGGGGCGATTAGAGGGAACCTAAGAAGGGGAGGTGCAGGGGGTCTTGCGTAATTAGTATGGAGTATGGTTGAAGGATTATTACATTTGTGTGGGTGTTTGTTCCTCAATGGATGTGGAGTTGCATGTTATATTATTTGGTCTCTGGATAGCATGAAATATGGGAATCAAACGGTTAATGGCAGAAATAGACTCTAAACCTGGCCTTATTCTAATGGAAGCACATACACAATGCTAATGTATTGTATCAATGTCGTCAGCCGTTATGACTCAACTGGCAGGTGAGGTTTAGACATGTTTATAGACAAGCAAATTGTATTGAGGATAGACTAACTAATCTAGCTATGACATCAACCTTTGGTGGTTTGTAGTAATTTTCGAGTCTACCTAAAATTGTTGCAAAATTAGTACCAGGTGATTTGCACGGTATTTCTTATCCTCATCAGATTACCACGGTTTAAAGGGTCGCCCTTCTATATATAAAAAAAACATGATATGTCGAAGTTAATTAGATTTTTAGAAATATAATTGGTATATTATCTATACTAAAAGTGTCAACAGAAAGTAATTGAACCAAAAAGGCTTGATATTTACATATTTTAAATTTTAATTTAAACGCTTCAATTTTAAATTTATCGAGTGCAATTTTAACCTAATTTTGAAATCAAAAATTTAAAATTCACTTTTTGTATACATAAAATTCAATTACTTAATACAAATATCATGGGAGGAGTGAATGGTTTGGTTGATTTTTTTATGCATGCTCGAGTATATGAAAAGGAGACATCAGTTGTTAGTAAAGGTACCATTTCAAGTTGCCTAACTTCACTGGCTTTAGCCACACGAAAGCTGAGTGCTTCATCTTTTTGAAACCTGCTTGAACATGGATGCAAAAGAAAATATAACCAATGCTTCACAATGAAATCTAGGAATGTACATAATTTCATCAACGCAAAAGTGGAAGATAAGAACAGATGATTGAGGAGAAAGCCTACAAGGTTCACATTTACTATAACTAGTTTTTATCACGCGTGTTATTAAACTCATTATTTGTTTTATATATCTTGTATGTAATATATATATATATATATATATATATATATATATATATTACAATAATATATTAATTTTTAATAATCAAATAAAAGTTAAGAAATTCTAAACGATACCACTAATTTAATTAAGAATAAAAGAAGAATAATTTAAAAAATATAATCTAACTTTATTTAGAATAAATAAATTAAACATATAAAAATTAAAAATTAGTTCTGGCTAAGGAGAAAAGACTATGATAAATCACATTATATAATGAGATAAAAGAAAACAATTAACTTTTAATGGTAAAAATATATAATATAGTCTTCGTAAATATTTAATCTATTAAGATTTTAATATTATATTTGTTAATAGGATATAAATTAAATTAAAACATTAAATTAATCGAATAAATCAAATTAAAATATTTTAAATAATGTAAATATATATCTATATATATATATATATAATTTTTTAATCCAGTAATTAAAATAGAAATTAACACGTTATAGATTTTATATATAAATTAAAATATTATATTATAGCTTAATTGAATAAATAATATATTAATAATAACAAATTATAAATTTTACAATTTAATTATTAGTTTTAAAAATATTAATTTAAATTATATATTATTTTATTATTAAAATAAATAACGGAGGACATGAAAGTTAAAAAAGTAAATATTTAATTTTTAAATTAAAGTTTTATGGAATGGGTATTTTTTAAAGTAAATGGGCTTCAATTAAAAAAAAAGTGTTTTCAAAAGCGATTTTATTTTCTTAAAACCATTTTTTAGGAAAATTGAATTTACAATCCCATATAAATACGCCATATTTATTTTTAGAATATAAAATTTTAAAATCATATAAATTCTAAAATAAGTTTATTTAAATAATAAAATTTATATATTCACGGACTTAACTTGATGGTAAGTGTATCTAAATAAATCTGAGGGATTTAATTATTTTTATTTTCCTTCCCATTTTCATATATATTATAGATTATAAAAATAAAGGAACTATTGTTATTATAGATCAATTTAGCATGAGTGAAACCACTCTCTCATTGTTGAATCCCAAACAAAAAAAAGGCAAAAATCACAGAGAAATTTTTTTTTTTTTTTTTTAAATACCATTTTAGATGTTAAAAAAATAACAACAGGAAAATATTGTTTTGTTGTTTAGTATTTTTATGCATATATATATTTAGTAATTTAATAAAATTACTTTTTAATAATTGCTAAATAATATATTTAGAAAAAAGTGATGCTTAATAGCTATTTTAACAGCAATGCCATATAATTTTCAGAGATGTTATCTGAACCTGTTCTCCATAATACGTCTTTCAGCTTTTGACATTGAATTTAGAAGAGACTCCGACAAAACTTTCAATTTATCAACCTGCAAAATTAATGTAGCATATATCCTTAAAATAGAGTATCCTATCAACGCAAGATAAAGCAAGTCTAAATAGAAACCGAGAAAACAAACTTCTTAGACGCAATACTATCTTTTCCAATTAGTAAACCAAAAGGACATGAGTACAATAATATGAATTGAAATACTTCCACAAAGCATGATAATTATTTAAACATTCAATATTGCTTATAGTTTATTAGTAAACATAATCTACCATGTTACTAATATACAATATTAGTCATTGATATTACCAGCAAAAACTAAATTTGAGTCAATTTAAGAATTTTTCAAATCAATAAATTATTGTGTTCTATAAATATTTTGATTTATTTGTATTGAATTATTTGTTGATTTCTTGATTTGATTACGGATTTTACGCATAAATTAGAATTTTTAATTATATCTATAATTATTTGATTATTTACTTTTTGTTTATCATAATTCTTTATATATAAATAGTCTTGTAAATCACTTATAAAAATTAATAGTGAAATACAAGAACATTACAGAATTCTCTAAAATTCTTCATGATACCAGAGTTTTTGTCTTGATCTTACGATTTAAATTCAATTTTTTCTCTTTAGGATTTCTAATACCCTAGATCTACTTTTTTGGTACTGCCCTATCTAGAGGCCTTTTTTTTTGTCTCACCATCGCCACCAGCAGGGTCACCGGACTATTGCCTGCCAGCTGTCCAACTTCGAAGCCAGAAATCCACGCGCGTGAGGCTCACACACCTTTCCTTGCTGGCGCATGAGGTTCTGTCTGGCGCTGCTACGCTGTCCAATCCACTCCGGCAACATTTTCGACCTCTTTCTGGCTATCCTGTACCGCTATATGGTCTTTTGGTGATTTGATTGGGCTCTTTTGTATGTACAATCTTGAGTACCTCCTATTCTTTCACAGTTCATTTGATTTTATCATAGCAGAAGATAAAAAGATCTTGGTTCCTAACTTTGATATCCCTTCCTTGCAAATTAGTCCCATAAAACTTGATAGAACTAATTATCTTGCTTGGTCAAGGTCTTATTTGTTGTTTATCAAGGTTAGAGGATTGTAGGGCTATGTCGTTGATAATAAGAAGCAACCGAATGAGATTAATCCAGATTTTCCTCAATAGAACTTGAATAATTGTCTTGCTATGACATGTTTACTTAACTTTATGCAACCTCATATCTCTAAGTTGTAGTAGTTGATATTGCTGCAAAAATATGGAAGGCTTTGTCATTAACTTATTCAAAGATTGAAAATGATGTCCAAATTTATGATATTCAGAATAAGATCCATAGTACTAAGCAAGGAGAAATGACTATCTTCCAATTTTATTTTGAGCTACATGGCTTATGGTAGGAGTTTGATTACTATCGGTAGTTCTAGGTAGATTGTACTAGAGATGCAATCAAATTTCAAAAAATAATTGAAAAGGAGCGGGTCTATAATTTTCTTTCAGAGTTAAATAACAAATATGATCCAGTTTGGGTGTAAGTGTTGGGGAGAAACCCTTTTTTTCCAGTAGAAGAGGCCCATGCCCATGTTCAACAAGAGGAAAGTCGCCAACATACCGTGCTCTATACTGCACCAGTTGAAAAGGCTAGGTTGGCTACTAGTTTGAGCAAACCTTAACCTCCTAATTTTAAGAAGGATAACCTGCATTGTGATTATTGTGGAAAACCTGTTAAGATATGGAGTCTAATAATATATTATGGACTGTACATCATGCCCCACCGTTGTGGATCCAATTGGTGAATTTTTTTGAGGGCTATTTTATCTTTTTGTATTTTTCCTTGGCATATAAATATGTAATATTCTCCTCACGTATTCTGTTCCAAAAAACTCACAGAGAAATAAGAAAACCCTAGCCGCTGTGGACATAGCTAAATTAGTAAACCACATTAAATATGTTTGTTAATTTCTTTTCGTACTTATTTTTTAGATTGTGTAATTGTTCGATTCTCAACAATTGGTATTAGAGCATTTGGTTTGTATCACAATAATCTGAAAAGACGATGGAAAGCCCAAAAATTCGAATTGAGAAGTTCGATGGAATAGATTTTGGTTTCTGAAAATTGCAGATTGAAGATTATTTATATCAGAATAACCTCTATGAACCTCTGTCAGGGAAGAAGCCAGAAATTATGAAACAGGAGGTTTGAAATTTAAAGGATCGGAAGGCACTAGGATTGATCCATTTGATGTTGGCAAGATACGTTGCCTTCAATATCGTTAGGAGATAACGACTGCAGGATTGTTGACAGCTCTGGCGAACATATATGAGAAACTGTCAGCCATTAACAAAGTATATCTGATGCGTCGTTTGTTTAATTTGAAAATGTTTGAAAGTGGATCTGTCACGAATCATATTAACGAATTTAATACGATCATCAGTCAATTAAGCTTTGTCAAGATTAATTTTGATGATGAGATAAGAGCTCTAATTTTGTTATCCTTTCTACTTGAGTTGTGGAATATTGTTGTTTTCGCAATTAAAGTTCACGTGGGTCTGAAAAGTTAAAGTTTGATGAAGTCCGAGATGTTATCATAAGCGAGAGCATTCGCAAAAGGAAAAGTCGGAGGGTAGAGGTAAGAGCAAGGTGAAAGGAGGCCATAGTAAACATGGTCGATCGAAGTCAAAGGAGCAGGGAAATCTCATAGCAGAAACGAGGTTGTCTGTTGGGGCTGTAGTGAAAAGGGACAATTTAAAAAGGATTGCCTTAACCTAAGAAGAAGAAAGGCCAAAAGAACAAGTCCAATGAAGATGATGATTCTGTATATTCTGCAGATGACATTAGTGATATTTTAATTCTTAGTGTGAACAGTCCGATTGACTCATTGATACTTGATTCGGGTGCATCATTTCATTCTTCTCCGAGCATACACTTATTCCATAATTTCAAATCTAAAAATTATGGAAAAGTATATCTTGTTGATAATAAAGCCTTGGAGATTGCTAGAAAGGGGAATGTATGTATACAAATCTCAGGTGAGGGAAGTGGAAGCTGCAGGATGTTAGATATATTCTGATTTGAAGAAGAATCTGATCTCTATTGGCCAGCTGAATAGTACGGGTTACAGAATAGTGTTTGGAGAGAGTTCCTACACAATTGTGAAAGGAGTTATTATGATAGCTCGGAGCACAAAATCTGAAATTTTATACACTACTGCAGGGTGTTCGGACATGGTTGTTGCGATTGACAATACATCGAGCTCAAGTCCGTGGCACAATACGCTTGGACACATGAGCGAGAAAGGGATGAAGATGCTAGCTTTGAAAGGGTATCTGCAAGAATTGAAATCTGTTAATATGAGTTTATATGAGAGTTGTGTTATGGGAAAGCAGAAATGGGTCAATTTCACAAAGGCTATCAGAGAAACTAAGGCAGAACGGTTAGAACTAGTACATATAGACATGTGGGGGCCATCCCCAGTTTCCTCTCTTGGTGGTTCGAGATATTATGTTATCTTTATTGATGACTTCAATAGGAGGGTATGGTTTTACTTTTTGAAACACAAATAAGATGTTTTGCCACTTCTACGAGGTGGAAGGCTGAAGTTAAAAATCAGACTGGGTTGAAGATCAAATGCCTAAGGTCTGATAATGGAGGAGAGTATAATTCTACAAAATTTAAGAAATTCTATGTTGATGAGGAAATCAGGTGCACCAGGATAGTTAGTTTCTAGCAAGGCAAAACAGAATGGGATTACTGGAAGGATGAACAAAACATTGAATGAGCGAGCAAGAAGCATGAGGCTACATGCTGGGCTGCTAAAAATATTTTGGGCAGATGCAGAGAGCACAATAGTATATTTGATAAATAGAGGATCTTCAATTCCTTTGGATTTCAAGATTCCGAAAGAAGTTTGGTCGAGTAAAGAGGTCAAATTTACTCATCTGTGGACTTTTGGTTGTGCTGCTTATGTTCACATTGATCCAGAAAAGAGAGACAAGCTTGATGCAAAGGCTTTGAAGTGTTATTTCATTTGGTATGGTTCAGATCAGTTTGGATACAGATTTTGGAATGAAAAAAACAGAAAGATCTTGAGACACTGTGATGTGACATTTGATGAGAATGTCCTGTATAAGGAGAAATCTGGGGTGCAATATGAAGATGTAGAAGAAGTAGGAGATGAGGTTGAGTTGCAGGAAATTTCACCTGCTGATGTTGCAGTAAGACCACAGGAGAATCCAAAAAACATTGTTGCATAACCAAAACAGCAATACGTCACACCTGCACTAGTGTTGAGGAGATCTACCAGGGCTACCAAGTCACCAGAAAGGTATTCACCTTCCCTGTATTATTTGCTGTTGACTGATAGAAGGGAACTAGAATCTTTTGATGAGGCGTTGCAGGTAAAGGATTCAATCAAGTGGGAGCAAGCTATGGACGATGAGATACGGTCACTTGAGAAAAATGATACTTGGGAATTAACTGAGTTGCCTGCAGGAAAGAAAGTTTTGTTGAACAAGTGGGTTTACATGATCAAGAATAAAACTGATGGTAAAATTAGGTTCAAGGCTCAATTGGTGGTCAAGGGGTATTCACAAAAAAAAGGTATTGAGTACACTGAAATATTCTCTTCTGTTGTAAAGCTAACTACAATCAGAATTTTGCTGCCGCAGAAAACTTACACCTTGAGCAGATGGATGTAAAAATAGCATTTTTACATAGGGATTTGGAAGAAGAGATCTACATGTAGCAGTCACAGAGATATAAGGTTCCTAGTACGGAACACATGGTGTGCAAACTTAAGAGAAGTTTGTATGGGTTGAAACAGGCTCCAAGACAGTTGTATAAGAAGTTTGACTCTTTGATGTACAGAAATGATTTTCACAGGAGTGAAAAATATCAGTGTTGTTATATTAAGAAGTCCATTGACTTTTTTGTTATTTTACTCTTATATGTGGATGATATGTTAATTATAGGGTCAAGTATGGAGGAGATCAATAATCTTAAGGGGAGACTGTCATACTCCTCGTCAAGTTGGAGCATAGATATTTATCATGCTCAACTTGTTAGAAAGATATTCTACTCCAGACCCATTTAAAGTTTAGATGAGCAGATCACTCAGTTGTTCTCATGTCTTCATATAATTGGAGAAAATTAAATTTTCTTGAATATTTACGGATGAAATGTCAATCAACTTCAATATGTTTAGTCCGTTCATAGTATGCTAGACTGAAAATAATGTGAAGAGCAACCTGATTATCACATGAAAGTTTCGCGGGTGACATAACATTCAAATCAACTTCTTTCAGCAAATGATTTATGAAGAATTTTGGAAAAATTTTGAGTATTCTTGTATTTCACTCTTAATCTTTACAATTGGTCTACATGACTATTTATACACAAAGAATCATATCTAAACAGGAAGCAAATAATCAAATAATAATTATAGAGATAATTAAGGATCCTAATCAGATCAAATCAAATCCCTAAAATCAGCTAGGATTAGCAAATAAGTCAACACTCCCCCTCAAGTTGGTGTAAAGATGTCACACATGCCCAACTTGCAAATCAGATTATGGTAGATTTTGTTGTTAAGCCCTTTAGTAAACACATCCGCAAGTTGCTCAGTAGAAGTCACATGAACTAGGCTCAAGACACCGTCTGTTAATTTTTCTTTAATGAAGTGCCGATTAATTTCAATGTGCTTCGTTCGGTCATGTTGGACTAGATTTTGAGCTATACTTATAGCAGCTTTATTGTCACAATATAAGGTTATCTTGTCTCTCTCGGACAATCTCAACTCTTCCGATAACTTCTGCAACCATAAGAGTTCACACACTTCTTGGACCATTGCTCTGTATTCTGCTTCCGCACTTGATCGAGCAACAACACTTTGTTTTTTGCTCCTCCAAGTGACAAGGTTCCTCCCCCCACAACTGTGCAATAGCCAGAGGTGGATCTCCTGTCATCGAGAGATCCTGCCCAATCTGCATCTGTAAAAGTTTCAATTTGGAGGTGACCATGTTTGGAGTAAGAAGCCCTTTCCCTGGCGCAGACTTTAGGTATCTCCAGATGCGAAGTACAGCTTGCATATGAGTCTCGCGAGGGTCATGCATGAATTGGCTGACTAAGCTAACAGCATAGGCTATATCCGGTCGAGTGTGTGAGAGATAAATCAACCTTCCTACCAATCTCTAATATCTTCCAATATCCACGGACTCACCAATTCCTACTTTCAGCTTGTGATTTCTTTCAATGGGAGATTCTGCTGGTTTACACCCCATCATACCAGTTTCTTCCAAAAGATTCAGAATGTACTTTCTTTGGGAGATGAAAATTCCTTTTTCTGATATAGCCACCTCGATACCTAAAAAATATTGCAGTTTTTCCAGATTTTTGATTTCAAATTCCTGAGTCAACAACCTCTTTAGTTGAGCCATTTCCTCTTTGTCATCACCTGTCACTACTATATCATCAACATACACAATAAGAAGGGTGATCTTATCCTTATGATGTTTGATAAATAGAGTGTGATCAGTATTGCTTTGTTGGTAACTAAAGGACATCATGGCTCTGCTAAACCTGTCAAACCAAACTCTGGGAGATTGTTTTAGCCCATATAAAGCCTTTTTTAACTTGCACACCTTTCCTTGTGTCTTCTCATCAGCGAACCCAGGAGAAATTTCCATGAATACTTCTTCCTCTAAATCTCCATAGAGGAAAGCATTCTTCACATCAAACTGTTGTAAGTCCCAGTCCAAGTTGGCCGCGCAAGATAACAGAACTCTGATTGAATTCATTTTTGCAACTGGGGCAAATGTCTCTTGATAATCCACTCCATAGGTTTGGGTGAAACCTTTAGCAACCAATTTGGCCTTAAATCGTTCGATTGTACCATCAGCTTTGTGTTTCACTGAGAACACCCACTTACAGCCAACGAGTTTCTTTCCAGGTTAAGAGTGACAAGCTCCCAGATCTCATTTTTAGCCAATGCTTTCATCTCTTCAATCATTGCTTCCTTCCATTTAGGTTCTGCAAGAGCTTTCTTCCAATACTGTGGAATAGACACAGAGGAAATAGACAAGGCAAACGGTCTATAGGAAGGAGACAAGGATTCATAAGAAACAAAGTTAGAAATAGGATGTTTAGTACAAGATCTGACTCCTTTTATTTGTGCAATCGGTTTATCTAAATCATTGAAGCATTCAAGAGTTGTGGGTAACTCACCAGAAGAAGATTCTTGACTCTGAGTAAACTGCATAATGACTTCTTCTGCCTTGCCTCTCCTTGAATACCTTCTCAAATTTGGTTTGTCCAAACGATCAATTCTTTCTCCCTGATTGGACATCTCCCCCTGTCGATTAGAACTCAAACTCTCTAGTTGAACCATATTATCCAGAATCACACAATTCGGGATCACCTCTTCTTGCTCATTATTCTCGCCCTGAAGAGGTGAATGGGTGGTATTGAAGTAGGGTTCAGTTTTTCGAAAGGTAACATCCATACTGACTAAGTATTTTCTAGAGGGAGGGTGATAACACCTATATCCCTTCTGTGTCGGAGAATACCCAACAAACACACATTTTGGTGGAACAACATATGAATTCTTCCCTTGTAGAACCGCCAAAGGACTCATAAAGTCAAGGGTCTTGAGAGGTATTCTATTTATAAGGTAAGCAGATACAAGGATTGCATCTCCCCAATATGCTTTGGGTAGATTCATAGTGAACATAAGAGATCGAGCTACCTCCAATAGATGCCTATTTTTTCTCTCAGCAATGCCATTTTAAGCACTAGTATAAGGACAACTAGTCTGGTGTACTATCCCATTACTCTCCAAATAAGCAGAAAAGGTACTATCCATGTATTATCTTCTATTATTAGTTCTCAAAATTTTCACTTTAGTATCAAATTGAGTACAAACCATCTTATGAAAATATTGAAAACAAGAAAAGACATCACTTTTAGCTTTAATCAGATAGACCCAAGTCATTCGAGTGCAACAATCAATAAAGGTGACAATCCATCGATTACCAGATAAGGAGACGGTTTGAGTAGGCCCCCAAACATCAGAATGAATAGTTACAAAAGGAATTTGACTTTTATTATTACTCAAAGGATAGGATGTTCTAGTGTGTTTAGCATACTCACAAGCATCACAAAATAAAGAGCCAAACTGGGTTTTAGCAAACAGATCAGGATAAAGTTTTTCTAAGACAAAAAAATGATGGATGCCCTAACCACCGGTGCCACTGTATTATTTTCCGATTGACATCCTTATTTTCTCCAAAACAGGCTTGAGATATCGGAGAACCCGGATCACCCTCCAACATGTATAAGCTATCATGCAGCCTACCATTGCCAATCCTCTTCCCTGTGCGAAGATCCTGAATAACACAATGATTAGGAAAGAATTCAATTTTACAGTTAAGAGCATTGGTGATAGCACTGACAGATAAAAGGTTGACAGGAAAGTGGGGAACATGAAGGACAGATGATAATTTAATGTTGGATGTGCAAATAACAAAACCTGTTCCGGATATGGGAGTAAAAGAGCCATCAGCAATTCTAACACTATCTTTGGTTAGAGAAGGAGAATAATTGAGAAAGCCTTTAGAAGAGCCTGTCATATGTCTATTCGCACCAGAATCGATAATCCATAGAACATTATTAAAAGAGGAAGCATTACCTGACTTTACAAAGTTAGATGTGGCACCAGAGGATGAAGAGGTGTCAATATGAGACAAAAGGCGCTTGAGACTTTGAAGTTCATTAGGGGAAAGAAACTCAGTCGTTGTTGTCTCCCTAAAGGGCTCCTCCACAGTTTCTACTAAATTAGCTTGATTTCTAGAGGTACCTCGTTTTCCTCCATAACATCTAGTGGGACGACCATGTAACTTCCAACAAGTCTCTTTGATATGCCTCGATTTCCCGCAATAGTCAGAGTGTAAGTGATTTTTTTCAGAAGTAGGAGGCTGTGGTGTGCTCAAACTAGTAGTCAACCCAGCCTTTTCAACTGGTGCAGTATAGAGCATAACATGTTGACGACTTTCCTCTTGTTGAACATGGGCGTGGACCTCTTCTAGAGAAGGAAAATGATTTCTTCCCAACACTTGGACCCGAATTGGATCATATTCGTTATTCAACCCTGCAAGAAAATCATAGACCCGCTCCTTTTCAATCATTCTCCGAAATTTGATTGTATCTCCAGTGCAGTCTGCCTGGAAGTCTTGATAGTAATCAAGCTCCTGCCATAAGCCACATAACTCAGAATAAAATTGGGAGATAGTCATTTCTCCTTGCTTAGTACCATGAATCTTATTCTGAATATCATAAATTTGGGCATCATTCTCAATCTTGGAATAAGTTAAGGACAAAGCTTTCCATATTTTTACAGTAGTATCAATTAACAAATAGGACTTAGGGATATGAGGTTGCATAGAATTCAGTAACCATGTCATAACAAGACAATTATTCGAGTCCCATTGAGAAAAATTTGGATCCCTCTCATCAAGTTGCTTTTTATTACCAGTGACATAACCCTGCAGTCCTCTAGCCTTGATAAACAACAAACAAGACCTTGACCAAGCAAGATAATTGGTTCCATCAAGTTTTGTGGGACTAATTTATAAGGAAGGATTATCAGAGTTAAGAATCGAGACCCTTTTACCTTCTGCCATAGTAAAGATTTATGAATCGTGAAAGAATAGGAGGTACCCAAGGTTGTACACACAAGAAAGCCCAATTGATTCACCAAAAGACCGGGTAACAGTACGGAAAGGCCAAAAAGATGGTCAAAATCGTCGCTGGAGTGATGGAGCGGCGAAGTAGTGACAGACGATGGGTCATGCACCGGGAAGCAACAAGTCACGAGCTGGGAAGGGGTGGCGCGTGAGCCTCACACGCAGGCTTTTCTAGCGTCAGAGCTGGTCGATTGGCCGGCGGCAGTCCGACGGTTCTCCTGGTGCCGGTGCTGAGAGAATGAGAGGCTCCTAGATGGGTTAGTACCAAAAAAGATAGATCTAGGGTTTTGAAACCCTAAAGAGGAAAAATTGAATTTGGACCCAAAAAATCAGGAAAAGGCTTTGATACCATGAAGAATTTTGGAAAAATTTTGAGTATTCTTGTATTTCACTCTTAATCTTTACAATTGGTCTACATGACTATTTATACACAAAGAATCATATCTAAACAGGAAGTAAATAATCAAATAATAATTACAGAGATAATTAAGGATCCTAATCAGATCAAATCAAATCCCTAGAATCAGCTAGATTAGCAAATAAGTCAACAATTTATTTACATAATCTCACAAGTGGATTGAACCATGACCCTGTATTCTGACTCAGCCGGATCTGAATACCACATTTTGCTTCTTACTTTTTCAAGACACTAGGTTTCCTCCAACAAATACACAGTAACCTATAGTCGACCTTCTATCACTTTTGAATCCAGCCTAATCAGCATCTGAAAAACACTCAATTGTAGTTTGTCCATGATTACTGTAGAGTATGTCGAGTCTAGGAGTCCCTTTTAGATAATATAAAATTTGTTCTAAAGCGGCTCAATATTTCACTGTAGATGCAGACATGAACAAGCTTATAACGGTTATTGCAAAAGCAACATCTGGCCAAGTTATCACCTCTATGGATTGTCATAAAGGTCTCCATCATCTTTTATAAAATAAATATTAGGAATTATTAGTGTGTTACAGGGTTTAGTTCCTAACTTTCTAGTTTCTACAAGTTCAAAATATAATTCATTTGAGACAAAAATTCTCTTTTTACTCCTCAAGGTTTCGACTCTCAAGAAATACTTAAGCTGACCCAAGCCTTTGGTATGAAACTCGCATGCAAAAAGGATTTTAGAGAAGAGATCTGTAACAAGATAAGGAATAATTGGGTAATTTCAGTATATTTTTCCATTGAATTAAGTGGGTATATATACAGATTATAAAGCCTTGTTAAGCCAACCCCTAATAATCCTCTATCAATCAATTAGCCTATGATTACGTAATCTCCTATAATTATATACAGATTATGTTTACACTCTGACACTCCCCCTCAAGTTAGATCATAGATATTTATCATACCCAACTTGTTAGAAAAATATTCTATTCGAGACCCATTTAAAGTTTTGGTGAGTAGAGCACCCAGTTGCTCTTCTGTCTTCACATAACTGGTGGAGATTAAATTTTCTTGAATCTTCTCACAAATGAAATAACAATCAACTTCAATATGCTTAATCCGTTCATGGTATACTATATTGAAAGCAATGTAAAGAGTAGCCTGATTATCACACTAAAGTTTCGCGGGTGACGCAACATCCATACCAACTTCCTTCAGCAAATGATTTATCCACATAATCTCACAAGTGAATTGAGCCATGACCCTGTATTCTGACTCAGCACTGGATCTGGATACCACATTTTGCTTCTTACTTTTCCAAGACACTAGGTTTCCTCCAACAAATACACAGTAGCCTGTAGCCTGTAGTCGATCTTCTATCACTTTGGGATCCCGTCCAGTCAGCATCAGAAAAACACTTAAGTGTAGTATGCCCATGATCTCTGTAGAGTATACCGAGTCTAAGAGTCTCTTTTAGATGACATAAAATTTATTCTAGAGCAGCCCAATATTTCACCGTAGGTGCAGACATGAACTGCCTTACAACGCTTACTGCAAAAGCAATATTTGACCGAGTCATTACAATAAGGTAGTTCAGTTTTCCAACCAACCTCCCATATCTCTCTAGATCATCATAAGAGTCTCCGTCATCTTTTCTAAGACATATATTAGGAATCATTGGTGTGCTATATGGTTTAGCTCCCATCTTCCCAATTTCTGCAAGTAAGTCAAGTACATACTTCCTTTGAGACAGAAAAATTTCCTTTTTACTTCTCAAGACTTCAACTCCTAAGAAATACTTAAGCTGACAGAGTATTTCTTAGGTTTGGAGAGTTACACCGATACCCCTTCTGAAGGCAAGAATATTTCAAGAAAACACACTTCAAAGCTTTAGGATCAAATTTAGTTGCTGACATCCCAAACATAGCAAGTACTGCCAAACAGTCGTGGTTCGAGAGAAAATAATAGCTTCTTAGAAAAGAGAACATTATAAGGAGTATTACCATTTAGTACTGCGGAGGGCATGCAATTAATGAGAAAGCATGCAGTAGAGATAGCATCAGCCCAAAATTCCTTAGGAACTTGCATTTGAAACAACAGAGCTCTAACAGTCTCAAGGAGATGTCGATTCTTTCTTTCAGCTACCCCATTTTAAGCGGGTGTATCAACACATGACGATTGGTGAAGAATATCATGTTGAGTCATATAAACCTGGAATGATTCGGACATATATTCTTTAGCATTGTCGCTCCGCAAAATTTTCATAGAAACATTAAATTGAGTCTTGATTTCAGCACAAAAGGCAGAAAAATGAGAAAACACTTCTGAACGATACTTCATAAAATAAATCCAAGTCATTCTAGAGTAATCATCCACAAAAGTGATAAAATATCTGAATCCAGTCTTAGATCCAACCGGACATAGGCCCCAAACATCTGAATGAACTAATTCAAAAGCAGACTCAACTCATTTATTGACTCTAGGACTTAAAGAGTTTCGATAATATTTTGCAAAGTGACATGACTCACATTCTAGTAAAGATACCTCATGAAATTGAGGGCATAACTTCTTCAAAACCGATAAAGAAGAGTGTCCCAACCGACAATGTGCTTCAAATGGAGACACGACATTGGAGCAAGCAACAGACTGAGGTACCCATACATCCAAAATGTAGAGACCCCAAATACATGTCCTTTACCAATAATCTGCTTCGTCACAAGATCCTGAATGAGACAATGATTAGGAAAAAAGAAACACAACAATTTAGGTCTTTAGTAAGTTTACTCATAGAGATTAAATTAAAGGCAAGATTAGGTAAACTTAGTACAGATGATAGGGTAATAGAAGGAGTAGATTTAACAGTCCCAGAATCCTCAACATTATAGGTTGACCCATCGACTATAATAACAGGAGAAGGTGCTTTATGGGATTGAAAGTTAGTAAAAATATGAGGATTACCTGTCATGTGATCCGTGGCACCAAAATTAATGACCCATTTATATGAAGAGAAAATAAGACATGTTTTACCTGTCTCAGCCGTTACTGAAGACGTTGGGATAATTTTAATAATATGGGTTTCACTGTCAAAAACCATTTCAACCAAAACTCTATACTCTTTTACCTTCAAACGAAGATAACAAAACCTAACCCAGTGAACAATATATAAAAAAGATGCCTCTACCCAACATTCAAACGGCAAACGAACCACAGATCTGACAAAGAGTTTCAAAGCAACTTCGGTGTCCTCTCTAGGTGGACGATGAGTGATAAATATTACCCTAGATGGGTAACACAAAAGAACAGGAGTCCTAAGTCTCCAAAAATTTAAAACTTGACGAGAGAGAAAAAAAATTAAATCTCTACGAGAATGGCTCTAATACCATGTAACAAGATAAGGAATAATTGAGTAATTTCAGTATATTTTTCCATTGAAGTAAATGGGTATATATACAGATTATAAGGCCTTCTTAAGGCAACCCCTAATAATCCTCTATCAATCAATTAGCCTATAATTACGTAATCTCCTATAATTATGTACAGATTATGTTCACACTCTAATAAGATCCATGCACTATCATTTCCTGTTGTTATAGGTTATAGGAAGTAAATATGTTCATATAGAAAGTAAATATTGATAGATGTATTAGTTGCTTAATCTTAGGCATTGCATGATCATAGTCTTGATTTCCTTTCCTTTCTAGATACAGTTTCTATTGTATTAGATATAAAAATATTACCTTTCTACAGTGTAATGACAATATCATCAGCATACACAACAAGAAGAATAATATCAGTATCTAAATTTCTATAGAAGACTGAGTGGTCACACTTGATTTTTTTCAATCCAAATTCTTGAACAACTTCAATGAACTTGTCAAACCATGCAGGAGGACTCTATTTCAAACCATACAAAGATTTTTTTCAAACAATAGAATTTTCCATACTCTCCTAGAGCAACAAACCCAGGTAGTTGCTCCATATATACCTCCTCTTGGAGGTCACTATGTAAAAAGGCATTTTTGATATCTAACTGGCGTAAAGGTCAATGCTGAGAAGCAGCTAAAGAGATGAACAAGTGAACTAAAGCCATTTTAACCACAGGAGAAAAAGTGTCAGATTAATCAATACCATAGGTTTGTGCATAGCTTTTAGCAACAAGACGGGCCTTAAACCTCACTACAGAACTATCTGGATTGACTTTGATGGTAAAAATCCATTTACAGCCCATAGCCTTCTTGCCAGAGGGTAAATCAACTAGTTTCCAAGTATAATTTTCATTTAGAACATTGATCTCCTCAAATATTGCATTATGCCATCTAGAATGGGTCAGAACTTCTTTAATTATTTTAGGTAAAGAAATGGAATTTAGAGAGACAATTTAGGTGGTAGAAGAAGGAAACAAATGATCATAAGAAAGAAAGTTAGCAACAGAATAGGTAGACTTACACTGTTGTTTACCTTTACGAAGACTAATGGAGAGGTTAAGGTCACTTGGTGGTGGATCCAATGGCGAAGAAGATTTTGGTAGAAGACATGTATCATCAGGTATTGGTCTCCAAAAGTAAATTTGAACAACTGGCAGTTTAACAAAAGGTTGAGTACTAAGAGGAATGTCACCATCAGATCCTGACCAGTAGAGATTTGTGCAATAGGGTTAAAAAGAATTTATTCGGAAAATGCTACATTTGTTGAGACCATGTATTTATTGAACTCTGGAGAGTAACACCGATACTCTTTTTGAAGGTAAGAATATCTCAAAAAACACACTTCAAAACTTTAGGATTAAATTTAGTCACATGAGGTCTGACATCTCAAACATAGCAAGTGCTGCAAAAAACTTGGTGGTTCTAGAGAAAATAATGGCTTCTTAGGAAAGAGGATATTATAGGGAGTATTACCATTTAGTATTGTGGAGGTCATGTGATTAATGAGGAAGCATCTAGTAGAAACAACATCAGCTTAGAATTGCTTAGGAACTTGCATTTGAAACAACAGAGTTCAAGCAGTCTCAAAGAGATGTCGATTCTTCCTTTTAGCTATTCCATTTTGAGCGAGTGTATCAACACATGACGATTGTTGAAGAATATCATATTAAGTCATATAAGCCTGAAATGATTATGATATATACTTTTTAGCATTGTCGCTTCGCAAAATTTACACAAAAATATTAAATTCAGTCTTGATTTCAGCATAAATGGCAGAGAAATGAGAAAACACTTCCGAAAGATGCTTCATAAAATAAATTCAAGTAATTCTAGAGAAATCATCACAAAAGTGACAAAATATCTTAATTTAGTCTTTAGACCTAACCGGAGATGGTCCCTAAATATCCGAATAAACTAATTCAAAAACAGACTCAACTCATTTATTGACTCTAGGACTTAAAGTATTTCAATAATATTTTTCAAAATGACATTACTCATACTCTAGTAAAGATACCTCATAAAATTGAAGATATAGCTTCTTCAAACCGGTAAAGTAGGGTGTCTCAACTGATAATGTGCTTCGAATGGAAACACAACACTAGAGCAGACAACAGACTGAGGCATCCATGCATCCAAAATGTAGAGGCTCCTAGATACATGTCTTTTACCAATAATCTGCTTCGTCATAAGATCCTGAATGAGATAATGATCAGGAATAAAAGAGACAACAGTTAGGTCTTTTGTAAGTTTACTCACAGAGATTAAATTAAAGGCAATCTTCGGTAAACTTAGCACAGATAATAGGGTAATAAAAGGAGTAGGTTTAACAGTCCTAGAACCCTCAATATTATAGGTTGACCCATTACTTGTCATGTGATATGTGGCATCGGAATCAATGATCCATTTATGTGAAGAGGAGGTAAGGTAAGTTTTACCTGTCTCAGCGATGGCCGCTCAACTTGTGTTTTGTAATTTTAGTAGGCGTTGGAATAATTTCAGTAATATAGGTCTTATTGTCAGAAGTCATTTCAACCAAAATGCTATGTTTCTAAACCTTCAAACAAATTAAAAGAAGACAACAGAACCTATTCACAGCAAAAAAAAAAAAAAAGGCCAAACTTGGTTGACAGTAACACCTAACCCAGTGAATATTAGGCTACCACTGAAGTACACTTTCCCATCCATGTCATATGGTTGGAGTTCCACTAGTGACGTGCCAAAAATAGTCGGTTGATCATCAGCGAAGAAACCGTAGGACGAATGCACGCCACATGTGCTTCCACACGCCGTTGCGTGAAATTGAGGCTGAAACTTGGATCGTCGCGTGAGTATCACTCATGACAGAACGACCGAAAACAACACTACGCCTCTCTTTATGCTGGTAGTGAGACCCAATAACTAGTTTCTCAACTCGAGAAACCCAAAGAACAGACACCCAAAATTAGATTTGATACTATATAATAAGATAAGAAACAATTAGACAATTTTTGTGTGTATTCTCTATTGAAGTAAGTGTGTTTATTTACAGATTATAAGGCCTTATTAAGGTAACTCCTAAGAATTCTCTATCAATCAATTAGTATCAATTAGTCTATGATTATATAATCTCATTTAATTATGTACATATTATATTCACACTGTAACGCTTTTATTACTCCTTTATTTATTTTTCGTTTGAATTTTTCTCCTCATTCTCATCTCTTTCTTTCTTCTTCTGGATTCTCTAATCTCTCCTTTCTTTCTTCTTCTGGATTCTCTAATCTCTCCTTTCTATGCTACTATACTGCCCAATACTGCCCAATTTCACTTTGATTGTCGATACTAGAGATCTCAAATCCTCGTGCATGTTTTTATTTCATACTTATCATTAATATTAAAAATAAAATATAATTTATTTTTAATGTGATAAAAAAATTTTAGGTATTTTAAATTACTTTTATAACAAAAAAATTCCTTGTTGATGCCATTATATTATCAAATGAAATTACATATTGTTATACAATATTAAATTTATATAGTTTCTTACTACCATTAAATTGATTATTATATTAAATATAAATCAAAAGTAAATAAATATAATTTGTAATTATAAATTTTATCATATCATCATGTTGAATCCCACATCATTTGGAATAGGGTAATGTGCCCCTTATAAGGGTTTTAGGCACTCTTCCCCTTGAGTTAGCTTTTGTGGTGAGTTAGACCTGACCCAAATTTAATATGGTGTCAGAACTTTGCCAATATTATTTAGTATAAGGATTCCTGGTACTATTTACAGAGTTAGGGTTTTTATAGGTTAAGCTTCTAGGTGACTCTATAAAGAGAGTTAACTGACACAGCCTATACCAGAAGAATACCCATTGGATTTTCGACCTTTCTGATCAAACATAATTTAGCCACATTTTTATCATAATTATTATTGCTTATTTACACATTTTTTAGTTTAATTTATGGTTTTTATCTTGTTTTTACAGAAAAGGAAGAAATTGGAAAATGGGAGAAAAAGTGCAGAAAAATTACAAAAGGATGATTTGCCCAGTGATTTGCCCAAGATCACCAGAAAATCTGCTCCAATCACTGCCCAGATCAAAGTTAAAGCAGAAACCCGGAGGCAACAGACAGCAGTGATTTGCCCAGCCATTTGCCCAAGAAACTCGAAGATCACTGGTCAAATCACTCGCAGAGACATAGAGGACTGACTCACAGAGAAGTGATTGGGTCAGTGATTTGCCCAAAAACACTCAAATCACCGGGCAAATCACTTTGACAGCAGAAACTTACAGCAGAGCGGGAAAATGGGCAGAAAACAGAAATCCGAATTTTCAGAAGTCCAAATCCAATCCAATCACTTCCAACACAAAACCAAGAGCCACGAAAGAGTCTCTCATCCAAGGAATTCCAATTGCAATTAAAATCAACATCAAAAGAGGAGTCAAACACCAAATCAAAGAGGGATTTCAAAACCCTAGATGGAGAGAAATTCTGCAGCTATAAAAGGAGAGCCTCCAAACCAGCAAAATCATCTTCTGATCAGCAACTCAACTCGCCAGAAACTCTCCAGCATCTTCCTTTTTCTTTTCTTTTCATCTTTTTGTGTATTTAGTCCACCATGAGTGGCTAAACTCTTTTCTTTTCTAGTTGAAGTTGGTGAATTTCAGATTTGTGTGATGAATTGGGAGATTTAAATCTCCATTGTTAAACTTCTATTTCTTTTCAATATTTATGCAATTTGAGCTTTCCATAATTATTACTTTGCCTTTAGAATCAATAAGGGCCCATTGTTTTTAAATTGCTTAAGTAATATTATTTGAATGATTTAGGTCCGTAATTGCTTAGGTTGTTCAAATACACATTTAATCAAATTGCATGATCTAGACTTGACCACGCGGTTGGCAAGGTTAGAATTAGGTTTCTCTAAGTCTTAATGCAGTTAACAGTTGTTCGATGCTATAATGCCCCAAGGACGTTCCTTGGCAACTTGTTAACTAGTGTTTGATTAGCGAACGTTTCCTAATCAAACTAGAACTAAGGAGGAATTTGGATTGTGAGAAGCGTCTTCCACATCCAAAACTAATTTATTGAGATAAATAGGAGTATTAAAGAATCAATGATCAATTCTAAACAATCTGAAATAAAACCATACTTCAACTAGAAGCTTTTCTCTTATTGATTTACTCATCTTTAAATTATTGCTTTCTTTTGCTATTTAGTTTTAATTCATCAACTCAAACCCCCCTTCTTTTAATTATTTGTTATTTACTTATCTTGGTTATTATTAGGAAGATCTTTAGTGTCAATTCTCTGTGGTTCGACCCTATTGCCACTATCTACAAATTTATTTTGTTGGTTGATAATAGGTTTATTTTTGACGGCTTCGACAACCGCCTATCACTTTCCCCGGCGATGCACCTCCATTTCGGCCATGCGTGTGAGCTCACATGCCACCACAGTCTTGGAGTCATTTTCAGGCACCGGTGCATAGGTCTTTCTCTGGTGCCCTTTTCCGATGGTGCTCCTTTCCAGTGACCTTCCCTTCATGTCATGCCTCTGACCAGCCCAGTCCCATGCCTTTTCACATATGCTTCTCTAGTGATCAGTAGCTCTTTTCCTATTTTGACAAAAAAAAGGGTAGTTTTTTCTTGTCCTTGAAATGGCAAACAAGAAAGCGACTAGTGTGGAAAATATAAGAGCCTTTGATAATGCTTTTATTTTATTTATTGATTTTGCTCTATGGATTATTGATTCAGGACATAGACACATGACAGACTCCTCTCAAAGCTCCTTAATTATCTTCCATGTCTACAAAAGGATATTGTCATAATAGTTGATGGTTCTTTTATTCCTGTCTTTGGAATCGGTTTTATTGTTTGTACTCCAAATATCAAGCTATCCTTTATTCTACATCTTCCTTGTTTCCCTATTAATTTTTTATTTAGTGCTCTCGGCAAAGTGCTTAACTGTAAAATTGAATTTTTTTTCCTAATCATTATGTTATTTAGGACCTTCAAACTGGAAAGAAGATTGGCAATGGTAGATTGCACGATAGCTCATATATGTTGGAAGAAAATCTGAGTTTAAATTCACCTCGGGCTTTTTTCGGAAAAAATTAGGATGTTAACCAAGAAATCAGGGTGTTAACCAAGAAATCATACAGTGGCATCAACAGTTAGGACATTTATTCTTCTTTATTTTAGAGAAACTTTATTCTAATTTATTTTTCAAGACTCAATGTGGTTCTCTAGTTTGTGATGCTTGTGAGTATGCTAAGCATACAAAAACCTCTTATCCATCCAGTAACAATAGGAGTACGATCCCTTTTGTGACCATCTATTCTAACATTTGGGGATCTATTCAAATAGTCTCACTATCTGATAATCATTGGTTTGTTACTTTTATTGATTGTTATACTCGCATGATTTGGATTTATTTGATAAAGGCAAATAGTGATATAATTTCTTACTTTCAATTTTTCACAAGATAATTTGTACTCAATTTGATGCTAAGATAAAAGTTTTGAGAATTGATAATGGTACAGAGAACATGGATGGCCATGTTTCTGCTTATCAGAAGTCTAATTGGATGCTGCATCAAATTAGTTGTCCTTACACTAGTGCCCAAAATGTTGCTGAAAGAAAAAATAGGCACCTATTGAAAGTAGCCTGATCTCTCCTTTTCACCATGAACCTTCCAAAAACCTACTGCGGAGATGCAGTATTAGTTACAGCTTATCTCATTAAAAGAATGCCTCTCAAAACTCTTTCCCTTAAAAGCTCTTTAGAGGTACAACAAGGGAAAAATACTTATACAGTTCTACCAAAGGTGTTTGGATATGTGTTTTGTTCATACCAAGACAGGTGAGAAGCTCGATTCGAGGGCTCTTAAATGTATTTTTGAAGGATTACAAGTATTACTACCCTCAATCTAGAAAATACTTTCTCAGTCTTGATGTTACGTTTAGAGAGACTAAACCTTACTTCAATACTACCCCATCACCTCTTAGGAGGGAGAACAATGAGAAAGAAGAGATGATTTCTAGTCCTATAACTCTAGAGCGTTTTACTCTAGAGGAGACTACTATACAGAGAGACACTATTGGTGATCAGGAAAAGATACTTAGATGTTTGGATAAACTAAATTTAAGGAAATACTCAAGAAGAGACACAACAGAAACTAAAAAAGGCATTATGCAACCTACTCAGTGTCCTGAATCTTTCTCTTCTCCATCTAGTGAGTCATCCCTAAATCTTGAGCCCATTGATGATCTAAATAAACCAATTGTTGAAAGAAAATGAGTTAGTTATTGCACAAAACACTCTATTTCTAACTTTCTCTCTTATGATTCTTTGTCTCCATCCAATAGAGCACTCTATTTCTAACTTTCTCTCTTATGATTCTTTGTCTCCATCCAATAGAGCGTTTGCCTTTTCTATTTCCTCTATGTCTATCCCAAAGGATTGGAAGGAAGCTCTCAAAGATTCTAATTGAAAAGGAGCAATGATTGAAGAAATGAAATCCTTGGCAAAAAATGAGACATGAGAGCTGATGTCTCTTCCACCTGGAAAAAAAAATGGTTGTAAATAGGTGTTCATTGTGAAATACAAAGCAGATGGATCAATTGAAAGATTCAAGGCCACACTAGTTGTTAAAGTATACACTCAAACTTATGGAGTAGATTACCATGAGACATTTGCCTCTGTTGCCAAAATAAACTTAATCAGAGTATTATTATCTTGTGCTGCCAAGCTTGACTGGGACCTACAACAATTTGATGTGAAAAATACATTTCTCCACGGAGACTTGGAGGAAGTGTATATGGAAATCCCTCATGGATTTGCTGATGAAAAAATAAAAGGAAAGGTGTGCAGGCTAAAGAAGGCTTTGTATGGGTTGAACCAGTCATCCAAAGCTTGGTTTGATCGATTCATCAGAGCTATAATTTTCTTTGGCTATCAACAGAGCAATACTGACTATACTCTATTTATCAGACATTACATGGATAAAATTACTCTTTTCATAGTCTATGTTGATAACATAGTAATATCAGGGGATGACACTAAAGAGTTGACTCGGCTGAAAAAAGCTTTTGGCTCAAAAGTTTAAAATTAAAGATTTAGGAAAACTGCAATATTTCCTGGGAATTGAGATTGCCAAGTCAAAGAAGGGAATCTTTATTTCTCAAAGAAAATACATTCTAGATCTTTTGAAAAAAATTAGTTTGTTAGGCTGCAAACTAGCGAAAACTCCCATTGAGAGCAATTACAAGCTACAAGCAGAGATTGGTAAATCTGTGGATATTGGCAGATATCAAAGGTTGGTAGGCAGACTGATTTATCTTTGGCATACTCGACCAGACATAGCATATGCAGTCAGCTTAGTCAGTTAGTTTATGAATCCTTGTGAATCTCATGTGCAAGCTATTTTTCACATTTTGCAATACTTGAAGTCCGCTATTGAAAAAAGTCTCCTATTCTCTAAATACGGATCTCAACATACACGCATTCAAAGATGCAGATTGGGCTAGATCCTTTGATGATAGGAGGTCGACTAGTGGTTACTGCACACTTGTGGGAGGAAATCTTGTCATTTGGAGAAGCAAAAAGCAAAGTGTTGTTGCTTGATTAAGTGCTGAGACAAAATATAGAGCGATGACATAAGGTGTTTGCGAACTCCTATAGTTGCAGAGATTGTTAGAGGAATTGAAACTGTTGGAGAGGGACAAACTCTTCTTATAATGTGACAACAAAGCTGCCATCAATATAGCTCACAATCCAGTTTAACATGACTGAACAAAGTACATAGAAATTGATCGACACTTCATTAAAGAGAAGTTAATAAATGGTGTCTTGAGATTAGATCATGTGACTTCCGATGAACAGCTAGCTATGTGCGTACCAAAGAGTTAAGCAATAAGACCTATCACACCTTGATTTGCAAGTTGGGCATTTGTGATATCTATACACCAACTTGAGGGGAGTGTTGACCAACATAGAAAGTTCCTAATTAGGAGAATTCAGATCTTTGGAATTCTAATTAGGCTTGATTATAGGGCATGATTATAAGAATTTTATTCTTATTGTAAATATTCCTACTTTAAGTTGATTTTTTGTATATAAATATTTAAATCTTGTAAAGATTAATTCAATTGGAATAGAATAAAAACCCAAAATTCTTCATGGTATCAGAGTCTTTCCACTAATATTAGGCATCCCGTAAATATATCATGCCCCAGTATAACCCTGGGCGTGAAGAGTGTGTTGAATCCCACATCGGTTTGGAATAGGGTAACGTGCCTCTTATAAAGGCCTTAGGCATTCCTCTCCTTGAGCTAGTTTTTAGAGTGAGTTAAGCTTAGCCCAAATTTATCACATCAAAGTTGAAAAATTTTATAATTATCAAAGTAGATAAACTTAAATAATTAACTTATATTTCTTTAATTTTAATAATTATTAATATTTATTTACTTATTATTTTTGTATCTTGCTTCGCTCAAGCGCGCAACTTGCGTCTAGGCTCTAAGGCCCTTTAGCAACTATGGAATTACTCTGAATCACTGTCAAAGTGATTATCATGCAAAAGACGTTAGGCTCTTATCATCAAATGTTAGAGGAGTTCTCTCCCACTCTAGTAAATTATGATGGTAAACCAGCCTCTAGAAAGATATGCAACAGGAATGACACTAAGATTGATATATAATAGGCTTACTTTAAGGCTTTTGATCACACCTTGAACACGAATTATTTCAATCATCATCAAAGTGATTATCATATAAAAGATTTCTAGGCCCTAGTAAAACTGGGCTGGATGCATGCCTTGTATCCTTCAAGGCATACACACTTTTAGACACCCAAATTGAAAAATATTGATTAGACAACTGGAACATAACATCAGAATAAATAGGAAGTTATGAGATGTCATTGTGGAACTTCCAGAACACAAAGATGCGGCTTGGTTTAGTGCATATCAAGAATATCTGAAATATTGTTTTGGTATAAAAACACCCCAGTTCCTTCTACCTTAACTTCTACCATGTAAGAACTTATAACAGCTGAAACATATAACGAAAAGCACTTCTAAAAACAAAATGAACTCCCTAGTTGATTTATTGATATCATAAAGAATTTATTGTACCTTTCCAGCATGCAACTCTGGAGAATCCCCATTGCTCAAAGATTTCTTCTTTAGTAAAAGTGTCTCCAACGTGAAACATAGTTCAATTTGTTCAAGCGTCTCTTCAACAGCCTGCATAAAAACAAAAGCAATCAAGTTTAATGAATCATAAACATATATTATCTGATCAAGAAACTGCATATGTACCCTTAAAATTAACAAATCATCGATGAAATTTGGGGATGTAGTGACAGATTTAAATTTCGACAGTAGATGATTGGGAAAAGCTACGATTTTACTTTCTCATATAGATGAATCTTAGGAACTAGTGCCATTTCAACATATACAAACCATCCAGCTATTCGACTGCGATAGCTGAGCTATAAAAAAATGATAAAAAAAAATTTTCTCAAAAGATCCTGGACCCAAAACAGTGAAGTATGGAAGCAAGGTATAAAATGAAAACCTTACTGTAAAAAAGAAATAAACAGAGAAAAGAGGAAAGTGATTGGACATGGAATCTTGTGGTCAGATGAATAACTAAAAAAGACTAAACAAACCAACAAGCATTGGGATGAATGCTTCGGCACTCTTCCCTTGAGGTCGATGATTTGATCCTCATAAATAGAGAAAATATTTGCTAAAAGAACTTTACCTTGAATGGGCCGATGTGAATAGGATAATACGTGTGGTTATACACACACAAAAAAAAGACTAAACTAGGATCAATCTAAATCATTATTTAAACATATTCACACACATAGAAAAAGGATATTAAAACTTATTGTAGAATCATAGCCAGATTATGAAATATGAAAACTGAGATATGAGGCTCCATACAATATACATGCTAAGAAGCAGGACAAAATACTGGGATGGAAAAGAAAATCTCAATCTGCTCAATGTTAAGTGTTATTCTTCAAAAGTTAAAAACCCAAATCACTATTACATAAATCTTGAATTGTTGTTTGCATAACACTTATATCACATTGTCTGTCAGGTTGTATATAAGAGAATTTTACACATGTATTTGTTTAGGAAAAAAAAAAACATGAAAGTTTGATAAGGCTCACATTCACCTTGTTAAACTCTGTTTCTTCAAATGATTGTTCCCCAGCTCCATTTGATAATTGATGGAATGTCTTCATTTTATCAAGTTTCCCCATTAGACTGCAAACTTCAGCGTCTATTCTGAGGGCAGGGAACATAAAAGAAGCATTCAAAAGAATTACACTGTCTGTGTCACCATTGTGCAAAAAATTTTCAATGATGCATGATCTATAAATGATAGACTAAAAATATAAAACACAATTTGTAACAAATTAGTACGTAACAGATAGATAACAACAACACCATTTGTGAGTAGGCACTCATATAGAGTGGAAAATGGAAAAAGCCATTCAATTTGGCCCGGGATCTCTACTATGGCAATAGAAAATAATAGGACAAAAAAGTTTAGGTTCATCAAAGCCCACACAGAAAACTATGTAAAATATGTAAAAATCCTGAACCACCTTATAACATCAGCATTTATTTTCAACCCTGAAATTGCACATTGAGCATATTGGAGCAATTCATCTCGCTTGACCTGAGGACAAAAAAAACAAACCGCCATATGTTAAGCAAACTCATCTTTTAATGCAATTTCAATGTTAAAATCTAATGGATTTTGTAGAAATATAATATTTGATGTTGTATTTCATAATAAAGTTTACAACCTATTTATATATAAAAGACGGTATCTAAACAAGAAAGAAAATCAAGTCTATAATTATACAATCCCTAAGATTAAGCAACTAACCCATTTATCAATATTTACTTCCTATATTAATATATTTACTTCCTATAATCTATAACACTCCCCCTCAAGTTGGAGCATAAATGTTAATCATGTCCAACTTGTTACATATATAATCAACTCGTCCCATACAACTTAACAGACACCGAATTTGTAAACCCAACTTCTTCCAATAATTGACGTACCCACAAAACTTCACAAACGGTTTTTGCCATGACTCGACATTTAGATTCAACACTAGAACGGGAGACCACATTTTTTCAGCTTGGTAAAACGCCTTACTATGAATAGAATTTCGAATCCGTGAACAGTACTCGTGACTCGTGAACAGTACTCGTGAACAGTACCCGAGGAACAGTACTCGTGAACAGTACCCCGAGAAACAGTACTCGTGAACAGTACCGATAAATAATTTTCGTGAACAATACTTGATGAATAATTCCCGTGAACAATATCTGATGAACAGGGCCCTAAGTCTCCAAGTGTTACCCTTTATGGATAACCAAAATGAACATAGACCTAAGTCTCCAAATGTTACCCTTTATGAGTAACCCAAATGAATAGAGCCCTAAGTCTCCAAATGTTACCCTTTATGAGTAACCCAAAATGAACAGAGCCCTAAGTCTCTAAATGTTACCCTTTGTGAATAACCCAAATGAACAGAACCCTAAATCTCCAGATGTTACTCTTTATGAGTAACCCAAATGAACAACTTACTCTTTATGAGTAACCCAAATGAACAGAGCGCTATGTCTCCAAATGTTATCCTTTATGAGTAACCCAAATGAACAGAGCCCTAAGTCTCCAAATGTTACCCTTTACGAGTACCCCAAATGAACAGAGCTGTAAGTCTCCAAATGTTACTCTTTTATGGGTAACCCAAATAAACAGAGCCCTAAGTCTCCAAAAGTTACTCTAAAAGTTACTCTTTATGGGTAACCCAAATGAATAGTATCAAAAAGACGCCTTCACCCAACACCCAAACGGCAAACGAACCACAAATCTGACAAGGGAGCTGCAAGGCGACTTTGGCATCCTCTTTAGGTGAACGGTGAGAGACAAATATTATCCTAGATGGATAACACAAAAGAACAGGAGTCCTGAGTCTCCAAAAAATTTAAAACTTGACAAGAGAGAAAATAAATCTCTACAAACCTGGCTCTGATACCATGTAGAAATATAATATTTGATGTTGTATTTCATAATAAAGTTTACAACCTATTTATATATAAAAGACGGTATCTAAACAGGAAAGAAAATCAAGTCTATAATTATACAATCCCTAAGATTAAGCAACTAACCCATTTATCAATATTTACTTCCTATAATCTATAACAGATTTGATCAAGATACATGATCTAATGTAGAGTAATTTGCATTTTTACAGATAAAAAAGCTAATGATTCAAACCTTTAAAAACAAACCATTATCTCTAAATTATGAGTATTCTACCTGAAGAATTTGGGAGAAATTTTTTATTTTATTCCAATTAAATTGATCTGTTATAGGTTATAGGAAGTAAATATGTTAATATAGGAAGTAAATATTAATAGATGGATCAGTTGCTTAATCTTAGGATTATATAATCATAAACTTGATTTTCCTTCCTGTTTAGATACCGTCTCTCATGTATAAATAGATTGTAATCTCTATTGTGAAATACAATAACAAATATTATCCTTCTACATGGTATCAGAGCCACCCTGGGTCAGATAAATTGTGCGGAGCTAGTAGGCCTACGAAGAAAGGGCTACCCATGTGAGACGAGGTGGAGCCTTCCAAAGTACTAGCGAACCACAATACCCGAGGATCCGGTCTTGGTTTAGCAATTGTATTCGATTCAGTTGCGACGAGGACGTCGCAAATTTAGCAGGGAGAGTGTGACGTCCACCTGCTAGTTTGTGGATTCCGTCCAACATTTGGAGACTTAGAACTCTGTTCATTTTGGGTTACTCATAAAGGGTAACATTTGGAGACTTAGGGATCTGTTTATCAGGTTACCCATAAAGGGTAACATTTGGAGACTTAGGGTTACTCATAAAGGGTAACATTTGGAGACATCGGGCACTGTTCATCGGGTATTATTCACAGGAACTATTCACGGCTACTGTTCATCACGAGTTACTGTTCACAGGTTCTGTTCTTCTGATCCTTTGTTTATTTTGATTGTTTTGGATTGGTTGTTCTTATGGCTGAAATTGATTATATATGTAACAAGTTGGGCATAATTAACATTTATGCTCCAACTTGAAGGGGATTGTTATAGATTATAGGAAGTAAATATATTAATATAGAAAGTAAATACTGATAGATTAGTTGCTTAATCTTAGGATTGTATAATCATAGACTTGATTTTCCTTCCTGTTTAGATACTGTCTCTCATGTATAAATAGATTGTAATCTCTATTGTGAAATACAATAACAAATATTATCCTTCTACATGACCTTTACAAGATTTGAGTATTTTTACATAAAAAATCAACCTAAATTAGAAATATTTACAATAAGAATAAAATTCCTATAATCAAACCTAATTAGGATTCAAAAGATTTGAATCCCCTTAATTAGGAATCTTCTACGTTGGTCAACACTCCCTTTCAAGTTGCAAGTTGGTGCATAGACATCACACATGCCCAACTTGCAAACCAAGGTGTGATAGGTCTTATTGCTGAGCCCTTTGGTAAAAACATCAGCTAGCTATTTATCAGAAATCTCATGATCTAATCTCAAGGTACCATTTATTAACTTCAAGTATTGATCAATATCTGTATGCTTCATTCAGTCATGTTGAACTGGATTGCGAGCTATACTGATGGCAGCTTTGTTGTCACAGTACAAGGAGTTTGTCCCTCTCCAACAGTTTCAATTCTGAGAAAGACCACCAGTTAAAAAGGCTGGGTTGGATACTAGTTTGAGCACACCACAGCCTCCTAATTCTGAGAAAGATTACCTGCATTGTGACTATTATGAAAAACCGAGGCATACCAAGAAGACTTGCTGAAAATTACATGGTCATCCCACTAGAGGTCGTGGGGAAAAATGAGGTGCCTCTAGAGCTCAAGCTAATTTAGCAAAAATTATGGAGGAGTCCTTTAAGAAGAAAACAGCCCCTGAGTTCCTTTCCCTTAATGAAATTCAGAGTCTCAAGTGCCTCTTGTCTCATATTGACACCTCTTCCTCCTCTGGTACCACATCTAATTTTGTAAAGTCAGGTAATGCTTCCTCTTTTGATACTGTTCCATAGATTATTGATTATGGTACGAATAGACACATGACAGGCTCTTTAAAAGACTTTCTTAATTATTTTCCTTCTCTAACCAGAGACAGTATCAGAATTGCTAATGACTCTTGTTATAGGTTATAGGATGTAAATATATTAATATAGAAAATAAATATTGATAGATGTGTTAGTTGCTTAATCTTAGGAATTGCATGATCATAGATTTGATTTCCTTTCCTTTCTAAATGCAGTCTCTCATGTATAAATATGTTGTAATCTCTATTGTAATTGATAACAAATATTACCTTTCTACATGGTATCAGAGCCTCTCCCATAGAGATTTATTTTTTTTTTGTTAGACTTAGGACTTCTGTTCTTTTGGGTTACCCATATAGGGCAACATTTGTCTCTCACCGCCCACCTAGGAAGGACGCCGGAGCGCCGGTGAAACTACCCTGAAGAGCCGATGAGTATCTGGCTGGCGAGTGAGCTTCACGTGCCGCGACAAGGTTCTGCCGTCATCCCACTGGTTGGCGGGTGTGAGGCGCGTCGCATGTCCGTTGCTACTCCGGTCACCCTCGCCGGAGTCACCTCATAGCTCCCTTGTCAGATCTGTGGTTCATTTACCGTTTGAATGTTAGATGGAAGCATTTTTGGTACTGTTCACATTCGAATACTGTTCACATCCGGGTACTGTTCACGTCCTGTTTTCTGATTTTGTGTTTCTTTTGTTGCTATTGCTTTGTTTCTTTTGTTGCTATTGCTTCGGATTAGTTGTTCTCATGGCTGAAGTTAAAAATACCATAGCTGAGGTGATTCTTGTGATGACTAAAATCACGGAACACAAATTAAATGGATCTAATTTTCACCTCATAGCTCCCTCGTCAGATCTGTGGTTTGTTTACCGTTTGAGTGTTAGGTGGAGGCATTTTTGGTACTGTTCACATTCGAATACTATTCACATCCGGGTACTGTTCACGTCCTGTTTTCTGATTGCTTTGTTTCTTTTGTTGCTATTGCTTTGGATTAGTTGTTCTCATGGCTGAAGTTAAAAACACCATAGCTGAGGTGATTCCTGTGATGACTAAACTCACGGAACACAAATTAAATGAATCTAATTTTCTAGATTAGAGTAAGACTATCCGTATTTATTTACGAAGTATCAAAATGGATGATCATCTTACCAAGGATCCTCCAATTGATGAAACTAGGAGAGATTGGATGAGAGATGATACTCAATTGTTTTTGCAGATCCAAAATTCTATTCATAGTGAGGTAATCAGCCTTATTAATCACTGGGAATTTGTTAAAGAATTAATGGATTATTTGGAGTTTTTATATTCTGGCAAAGGGAATATTTCTTGTATTTATGAGTATGTAAGGCATTTTATCGAGTTGAGAAAAATGATAGAACTCTAAACTCTTATTTTATCAATTTTAAAAGAGTGTATGAGGAATTTAATGTCTTGATGCCTTTTAGTACAGATGTGAAAACTCAACAAGCTCAACGAGAGCAAATGGCTGTTATGAGCTTCCTTGCAGGTTTCCCTTCAGAGTTTGAGACAACTAAATCTCATATTTTTTTGACTCTGAAATATCATCGTTACATGATTTTTTCACTAGGGTGTTGCATAAAAAGTCTCCAATTCCTTCACACACTACTAGTGCTCTTGTTAGTCGCAATGATAGTGGCAGACATAATAACAAAGGTGGGTACAAGGGAGGTTTTAATGGTGGTAGAGGATCTTAGTGTCTTGGAGAAGCAGTTCCTACTTTTGACTCCGGTAGAATCATTTGTTATTACTGCCGTGAACCTATACATATTAAGAAGACACACCTGAAACTTCAGAATAAGAATCATCGCTTACAAATGGCGCATATGGTAGTTGAGATCTCTTCTGATCAAGGAATTTTGATATCTGCAGATGAGTATGCATAATTCACCCAATACCAGGCATCTCTGAAATCCTTTAACTCCTCTATCACTTGAATTTCCGAGTGGTAACTCTACTGTATGTCTTGTGTCTTCATCTTCCAAATAGGTTATTGATTCTGGTGCTATCAATCATATGTCAGGTAATTCTACCCTTTTGTCCAATCTTAAGTCTCATGCATCGTATTTTTATATTACTCTTGCTGATGACACTAAATCTTCTGTCATGGGTTCTAGACATGACGACTTAACCCTTTCTCTTTCTGTATTCTCTGTGTTATATCTTCCTAAGTTCTCCTTTAATTTACTTTCCATTAGTAAACTCACTCGTGCACTAAATTGTTGTGTCTCATTCTTTCCTGACCATTGTGTTTTTAAGATCTTTTAATGAAGCAGATTATTGGTAGAGGATGTGACTCAGAGGGTCTTTATGTCTTAGATGAGCAACTACTTAGATCTCTTGCATGTTCCACGAGTTTAACGCCATTGCCATTTAGGGCATCCTTCTCTCTCGGCTTTGAAAAAGTTATGTCCACAGTTTCAATCTTTGTCTGTTTTAGATTGTGAGTCTTGTCAATTTGCCAAATATCGCCGTTTACCTACAATGTCTCAAGTCAATAAACGGGCTTTGTCCCCCTTTGAGTTAGTGCATTTCGATGTTTGGAGTCCTTGTCCTGTTGTGCTAAGTCTGGCTTTAAGTACTTTGTTACTTTTATTCGTGATTTAATGAAGAGTCGTTCATAATTATTCTCTATCTTTTGTGCTTTTTATCCTAAAATCCAAACTCAGTTCAATATTTTCATTCGAATATTGCAAGTGATACTACTAAAGAGTATCTTTCTGGGAAATTTTAATCTTATTTGTTACAAAGAGGGATTCTTTATCAGTCTTCCTATGTTGACACTCCTTCATAGAATGGAGTTGCCGAAAGAAAAAAATCGACATTTTCTTGAAGTAGCCAGAGCCCTTTTATTCTGAATGAAAGTACCTAAATGCTTTTGGGCTGATGCTCCCTCCACTACTTGTTTTTTTTATCAATCGCATGCCATCCTCCGTCCTTTATGGTGATATCCCTTATAACATTTTATTGAGCCATGTATCTTTGGTTGTACTTGTTTAGTTCGTGATGTTCGTCCACATGTTACTAAATTGGATCCCAAATCACTCAAATGTGTCTTTTTTTGCTACTCTCGACTTCAAAAAAAGTATCATTTTTTTCTCGTGATCTTAATCGGTACCTTGTGTCTGCTGATGTAACATTCTTTGAGTCCACTCCGATCTTTTCGCCTTCATCTGTTTATCACATCCAGGGGGAGGAAGATGATCTCTTATTAAACACTGTTCGCTCTCTGTCTCCTTAAATTCTTCCTGCACCTTCCACTATGTGCTAGGTCGCCCTCCCATTTTTCATGTTTATTCTAGATGCTTAGAAGACTCTTGACTCCGCTCCGCTACAAGCTTCTTTGTTGACAGACCCTACGCCCGCCGATCCTTCACCATCTGATTTGAATTTGCCCATTACTCTTCACAAAGATAAACGTACTTGTACTCATCCTATTTCGGCTTTTGTCTCTTAAGTCAATTATCCTCTTCTTCTCATTATTTTGCCACTGCTTTAGATTCTATTTCAGTCCTCAAAACTATTCTTAAAGCTTTATCCCATCCTGATTAGCGTGCTGCAATGGAAGAGAAAACAATGGCCCTAGACAGTAATGGTACTTGGGAGTTGATGTCCTTGCCCCCAAGAAAGCGGGCTTTTGGGTGTTGTTGACTTATTTGTTGATCCTAACTGATTCTAGGGATATGATTTGATTTGATTAGGATCCTTAATTATCTCTGTAATTATTATTTGATTATTTGTTTCCTGTTTATATATAATTCTTTGTGTATAAATAGTCATGTAAACTAATTGTAAAGATTAAGAGTGAAATACAAGAATACTCTAAATTTTTCCAAAATTCTTCATAGTATCAGAGCTTTTTCCTGATTTTAGGGTTCAAATTCAATTTTTCCTCTTTAAGGTTTCAAAACCCTAGATCTACCTTTTTTGGTACTAACCCATCTAGGAGCTTTTCCTCCTCTCACCGCCGGCACCAGGAGAATCGTTGGACTGTCGTCGACCGATCGCCCAGCCTCGATGCTTGAAAAGTCCGCACGTGAGGTTCACGCGCCTCCCCTTCCTAGCGCGTGTCCAATCGCTTCCCAGCACATGACCAATCGCCTGACACTGCTTCGCCGCTCTGATCACTCTGGTGACAATTCTGACCACCTTTTCGACCTTCCCGTGCTGCTACTCGGTCTTTTGGTGAATTGATTGGGCTCTCTTGTGTGTATAACCTTGGGTACCTCCTATCCTTTCACAGTTCATAAATCTTTACCATGGTAGAAGGTAAAAGGGTCTCAATGGTAGAAGATAAAAAGGTCTCGATTACTAACTATGATTACTCATCCTCCGATGCCACATCTAACTTTGTAAAGTCAGGTAATACTTTCTCTCTTAATAATGTTCCATGGATTATCGATTCTGGTGCGAATAGACATATGACAGGCTCTTCTACAGGCTTTCTCAATTATTTTCCTTCTCTAACTAAAGATAGTGTCAGAATTGATGATGGCTCTTTTACTCCCATATCCGGAACAGGTCCTGTTATTTGCACATCCAACATTAAATTATCATTTGTCCTTCATGTTCCCCACTTTCCTGTCAACCTTTTATCTGTCAGTGCTATCACCAATGCCCTTAACTGTAAAATTGAATTCTTTCCTGATCATTGTGTTATTCAGGATCTTTGCACAGGAAAGAGAATTGGCAATGGTAGGCTGCATGATGGCTTATATATGTTGGAGAGTGATCTAGGTTCTTCAATATCTCAAGCCTGTTTTGGAGAAAATAAGGATGTCAATCAGAAAATAATACAGTGGCACAGGCGGTTAGGGTATCCATCATTTTTTGTCTTAGAAAAACTTTATCCTAATTTGTTTGCAAGAACTCAGTTTGATTCTCTATTTTGTGATGCTTAACACACTAGAACATCCTATCCTTTGAGTCATAATAAAAGTCAAATTCCTTTTATGACTACTCATTCTGATGTTTGGGAGCCTACTCAAACTGTCTCCTTGTCTGGTAATCGATGGTTTGTCACCTTTATTGATTGTTGCACTCGAATGACTTGGGTCTATTTGATTAAAGCTAAAAGTGATGTCTTTTCTTGTTTTCAATCCTTTCATAAGATGGTTTGTACTCAATTTGATACTAAGGTGAAAATTTTGAGAACTGACAATGAAAGAGAATACATGGATAGTAGCTTTTCTGCTTATTTGGAGAGCAATGGGATAGTACACTAGACTAGTTGTCCTTATACTAGTGCTCAAAATGGCATTGCTGAGAGGAAAAATAGGCATCTATTGGAGGTAGCTCGATCTCTTATGTTCACCATGAATCTACCCAAAGCATATTGGGGAGATGCAATCCTTGTATTTGCTTATCTTATCAATATAATGCCTCTCAAGACCATTGACTTTACGAGTCCTTTAGAGGTTCTACAAGGGAAGAATTCATACATTATTCCACCAAAAGTATTTGGGTGTGTTTGCTTTGTCCATACTAGGACGGCAGGGAAATTGGATCCCAAGGCCCTTAAATGTGTGTTTGTTGGGTATTCTCTGACACAAAAGGGATACAAGTGTTATCACCCTCCCTCTAGGAAATACTTAGTCAGCATGGATGTTACCTTCCGAAAAACTGAACCCTACTTCAGTACCACCCACTCACCTCTTCAGAGGGAGAATAATGAGCAAGAAAAGGTGATCCTGAATTCTGTGATTCTGGATGATATGATTAAACTAGAGAGTTTGAGTTCTAGCAGACAGGGGAAGATGTCCAATCAGGGAGAAAGAATTGGTCGTTTGGACAAGCCAGATTTGAGAAGGTATTCGAGGAGAGACAAGGCAAAAGAAGCCATTATGCAATCTACTCAGAGTCAAGAATCTTCTTTTGGTGAGTTACACAGTCAAAAATCTTCTTCTCGTGAGTTACCCACAACTCTTGATTGCTCCAATGACTTAGACAAACCTATTGCACAAAGAAAAGGGGTCAGATCTTGTACTAAACACCCTATTTCTAATTTTGTTTCTTATGAATCATTGTCTCCTTCCTATAGAGCCTTTGCCTTGTCTATTTCCTCTATGTCTATTCCACAGGATTGGAAGAGAGCTCTTACAAATCCTAAATGGAAGCAATGATTGAAGAGATGAAAGCATTAGCTAAAAATGAGACTTGGGAGCTTGTCAATCTCCCACCTAGGAAGAAACTCGTTGGCTGTAAGTGAGTGTTCACAGTGAAACACAAAGCTGATGGTACAATTGAATGGTTTAAGGCTAGATTGGCTGCTAAAGGATTCACCCAAACCTATGGAGTGGATTACCAAGAGACATTTGCCCCAGTTGTAAAAATGAACTCAATCAAAGTTCTGTTATCTTGCGCAGCCAACTTGGATTGGGACTTGCAACAGTTTGATGTGAAGAAAGCTTTCCTCCATGGAGATTTAGAGGAAGAAGTGTTCTTAAAAATTCCTCCTGGATTCGCTGATGAGAAGACATAAGGAAAGGTGTGCAGGCTAAAAAAGGCTTTGTATGGGATAAAACAATCTCCCAGAGCTTGGTTTGATAGGTTTAGCAGAGCCATAATGTCCTTTAGTTATCAACGAAGCAATACTGATCACACTCTGCTTATCAAACATCACAAGGGTAAGTGATCAGACCAAATTTAGACCATTTTATTATGTTGTTATTAATGTTAATTTACACTTTTTCTGCTTAATTCTGTGATTTTGATCTTATTTTGCAGAAAATGGTGTAAAGAGGTAATTTGGTGAAAATACTCTTAAAACTGCCTAAAATAGGATAAAGGAGAACAAGCATGTTTGCACAAGCCAAGTTGCAGCTGAAGAGGAGATAAATAATGAAAGTACATTCAGCAGAGTAATTTGAAATTCAAATTTCAAATCTTCAAGAAGTCTTTCCCTTATTGAGGAAGCCAAATCTCAAGAAGATGCTCTTGCCTCCCAATGACTCAAAATTCAAAATTTAAAAGAGGACATTCAAAATTCAAAATTCAAAATTCAGCATTCAAAATTCAAAATTCAATAGAAGGCTCCACCTCATCAAGGAAATCTAGGGCAACACCTTTCATCTATAAAAGGGCACATAAGGAGTCGCACGCTGCCCCCTTGGACTCTCTCCCCAATTCGGATTGAAGCAAGTCACCTCCTTCTCCAAGGCCAAGCCGCCGGCCACTCTTCTCCTTCTCCTCTTTCTTTTATTTTTTGTTTTGTTTCAGCCATGAGTGGCTGAAATCTCTTTTTCTAGTTGAAGATTAGGTAAAACTTTAGTTGTTTTATGGATTGGGAGATCTGAACATACATTATTTATCTTTTGTTTTTCAATATTTATGCAATTTCATGCTTAATTCCATTATTGCTTTGTGGTTTAGATCAATAGGGCCCATTGATTCTTGATTGCAAGGTAATAATTTGTTAGTTTGGATAGTTTTAAATCCGTAATTGCTTGGATTATTCAAACACAAGTAACTCTTGGTGTAAAAACTAAGGAAATTGCATGATCTAGCAATATCACCATGTGTTTGGGTAGCTAGAATTAGGTCTCTCTATTTCTTAATGCAATTGACAGTTGTTAGATGCCAAAGGCCCAAGGATGTTCCTTGGCAACTTGTTCATTAGTGATTAATTAGAGGATGTTCCCTAATTAATTTATGCTTAATGAGGGATATGGTGATGAGAAGCGTCTTCCACCTCCATAACTAATTTATTGAATCAAACAAAGGAACTTAAGTGTCAATGATCAATCCCAGCAACTGAAGTGGATCCAATTCTTCAACTAGAGCTTTTCTCATTATTGAATTTCTTTACTTTAATTATTTGATTTACTTTATTATTTTCAGTATTAGTTTAATTCAATCAATCTCAAAACCCCCCTTTTTATTTTACTTTCAGTTTATTTACTTGGTCTTGATAAGGAAAATAGGTAAGTATCAATTCCCTGTGGATTCGATCCTTTTGCCACTATCTACAGTTGTAAAATTGTTCATAACCAAAAAGGTTATTTTTGACCGGTTTCAACAACTGCACAGTCAGTAAGATCACCCTTCTTATTGTATATGTTGATGATACAGTGGTGACAGGTAATGACAAAGAGCAAATGGCTCAACTAAAGAGGTTGTTGGCTCAGGAATTTGAAATCAAAGATGTAGGAAAACTGCAATATTTCCTAGGTATCAAGGTGGCTAGATCAGAAAAAGGAATTTTTATCTCCCAAAAAAAGTACATTTTGGATCTTTTGGAAGAAACTGGTATGATGGGGTGTAAACCAGCAGAATCTCCCATTGAAAGTAATCACAAACTGGAAGCAGAAACTGGTGAGTCCGTGGATATTGGAAGATACCAGAGATTGGTAGGAAGGTTGATTTATCTCTCACACACTCGACCGAATATAGCCTATGCTGTTAGCTTAGTCAGCCAATTCATGCATGACCCTCGCGAGACTCATATGCAGGCTGTACTTCACATCTTAAGATACCTAAAGTCTGTGCCAGGGAAAGGGCATCTTTACTCTAAACATAGTCACCTCCGAGTTGAAGTCTTTACAGATACAGATTGGGCAGAATCTTTCGATGACAGGAGATCTACCTCTAACAACTGCACAATTATGGGAGGGAACCTTATCACCTAGAAGAGCAAAAAACAAAGTGTTGTTGCTCGGTTAAGTGCTGAAGTAGAATACAGAGCAATGACCTAAGGTGTGTGTGAACTCTTATGATTACAGAAGTTATTGGAGAAGTTGAGGTTGCTCGAGAGAGACAAGATAACTTTGTATTGTGACAATAAAGCTCCTATAAGTATAGCACAAAATCCAGTCTAACATGACCGGACGAAGCACATTGAAATTGATCGGCACTTCAATAAAGAAAAATTAACAGATAGTGTCTTGAGCCTAGTTCATGTGACTTCTACTGGGCAACTTGCATATATGTTTACTAAATGGCTCAACAACAAGATCTACCATAATCTGATTTGCAAGTTGGGCATGTGCGACATCTTTGCACTAACTTGAGGGGGAGTGTTGACTTATTTGCTGATCCTAACTGATTCTAAGGATATGATTTGATTTGATTAGGATCCTTAATTATCTCTGTAATTATTTTTTGATTATTTGTTTCCTGTTTAGATATAATTCTTTGTGTATAAATAGTCATGTAAACCAATTGTAAAGATTAAGAGTGAAATATAAGAATACTCTAAATTTTTCCAAAATTCTTCAGGTGTAAATGGGCGTTTGCACTGAAAGTAAACCCTGATGGATCTGTTGCTCGCCTTAAGGCTCGTTTAGTGGTCAAAGCATGGTTTTAAATCGCGGTCGCGGCCACGTTCGCGGTCGGGGTCGCGGGTAATGGAAACAGACCTATAACGGCCGTAACGTAACGGTAACGGCCTAGCGCTACGCAAATTTTTTAAAAAAATTTGCAAAGTTCATAAATAAAATGATATTGATTAGATTTAATTTAGAACAATGTATACAAATGCATAATAAACATAAATATATAAAATATAGATTATTTAACTTAAGTTAAATATCATATAGTTTAAAATAAGAAAAATCAACATAATCTTTATAGATTGAGTAAACTAATAGCTCAAAGTATAATTTTAACTCAAAACTAACACTTTAATCCATAAAAACTTACAAAAAAAAAGGAAAAAAAAAACAACAATTAAAAACTAAAATAGATAAAATTTAACTAACTTTTTAGAAAAAATAAGCTTGGAAATAGAGTAGTTTATAATGGATCTAAGTTTATATGAGAAATATGCAAGGAAGTTTGAAAGAGAAAGGGAAGAGAAAACTTAAAAAATATAGTCTTTGAAGCTGCTGAAAAGTGTAGAAACTAATGAAAATGAGAATAGGGAGCAAAAAATAAAAGATATAAAAGAATTTTAATTATTGGTAACGGCCGTTACAGTTACGTAACGGTCGGTAACAGCCGTTACCGTTACGTAACGGCCGTAACGACCGTTACGCATGCAAATCAGGAGGGGCCGTTATATAACGGGATAACGGGTAACGGCCCCCCCAAAACCCATTACATAACGGTCGTTACGTAACGTAACGGCCGTTATTTAAAACCATGGGTCAAAGGTTATGCTCAAACTTATGGAGTTGACTATTCTAATACATTCTCTCCAGTTGCCAAGCTCACACCTGTTCAATTGTTTATTTCCTTGGCAGCTACACATGATTAGCCTTTGCATCAACTGGATATTAAAAATGCTTTTCTCTATGGTGACCTTAAGGAGGAGGTTTATATTGAGCAACCACCTGGTTTTGTTGCTCAAGAGGAGTTAGGCAAGGTTTCTAGACTTTGAAAATCCCTCTATGGCTTGAAACAGAGTCCTCGGGCATGGTTTGGTAGGTTTAATGAGGTGGTCCAACAGTTTGGAATGAAGATGAGTAAGTGTGATCACTCAGTGTTTTATAGAAATTCTGATAGTGGAGTAATTATGCTTGTAGTATATGTGGATGATATTGTTATTACAAGAAGTGACGTTGCTACCATTACATCCCTAAAAGAATTTCTTAAAACACAACTTCATACAAAGATTTGAGCTTTTTGAAATATTTTTTGGGCATCGAAGTTATGCAGTATAAGAAACGCATTTTCTTATCTCAAAGAAAATATGTTGGTAGAAACAGGAAAATTGGGTGCTAAGCCTTGTAGTGCACCAATGACCCCTAATCTTCAACTTACCAGAGAAGACAGTGAGTCATTTGCAGATCCTAAAATGTATAGAAAATTGGGTGCTAAGCCTTGGAGGATTAGACGTGGAAAAATAGTATAATCTGTGTGACACATGTCCTGCTCCGATCATCTTCCTAGTACTTCAGTCCCGCACAACCACAATTTCAGCAGTAAAGATGACTGAATAGTGAAGATCTTTAGTCGATTTGCTAATAGAGATTAGGTTATATAGACATTCAGGTGTCAATAAAACATTAGTCAAAGGGATAGAAGGAAGAAGATATAAATTACCTATCTCTTTTAACTTGAGTTTGTAAACCATTATCTAATGCGACTTTAGATGGTGCAGAAGATGAAACAAGAGTAGAGAAAATATTGAAATTACCAAAGATATAATCAGAAGTACCAGAGTCGAGGATCCATGAATTGATAGGTAAAGACTTGGTTATATAAGCAAAAGAGTTACTAGAATGAACAATGTTTAGAGAAGAATATTGCTGAGTAGCTCAAAACTGTAGATATTCTCTATACACTGCTTCATTTAAAATGACTAAATTCAGTTTGGAACGTGAGTCTACTCTATTTGATTGGGCCATGTGAACTGTATTTACGGTTATCTGCTTCTGAGACATGTTGAGAGAGAGAGTTTGAAGAAAAGAACCTGCTTTAAGACATGACCAATAGTCTCAAAAGTACTGTTCACGAAGGATGGGTGAAGGAGAGCTGCGCAGGTGACTGGACCTAGTGGGCTGGAGTCGCCAACGTCGGACGAGTTTGGAAAAGGGTCACCGGCATGAAAAAGGTCATTGGAATAAGGGTCACGTGCTGGCACGTGTACCGGATGCAGAAACAAAGTGGCGGTGCGTGGCAGCGTCTCTGGTAACGGCGCTTCAGGGAGGTGCTGATTGGAGACCGGCAAGGCTGATGGCTTGGGTGGTGAGATTAACTGACTTCCAGAAAACCTCCAAATGAAACTGGCAGATCTACCAATCACAGATAGGCCAAGACACTTGGCTCTGATACCATGAAACAGTTATGGAAAAAAAAGAGAGAAAGATACTTGATTATTCCCCTCAAGCCAATTGGGGTATATATACTAGTTACAATAATAAATTAATTTCCTAATTATAACCTAATCATATCCCAATCATATCACACAATCATATCTCTAATCATGCACACAATCACTGCAAATCTAGGCTATTTACAGAAAGTATCTCAACAGAAACAATGGAATTTCCTAAAGAAAAAAAAAACTAATGCTAATATTTTTTTCTAGAAAGAAATTAAATCCTAAGGCATATGTTAGCTCAAATTCTAAACTTCACTCTCAATCAACTATAGTTGCCTCATATAATTTTGTCAAAATAAGTAATGTTTTTCTCACTACTCCTGAAAAAATCTCTAGGTTATAGATTTTGGAACAAACAAATGTATAATATTCTTCAATAAATTTTCAACTTATTTGTATGATCACAAATAAAGATTTTGTAATAGTGAATGGTTCCTAAACTACAAATTTTGGAATATGTTCCATTAAATGTACTTCTACTATAAATTTATCTTTAATTTTGTGTTCTTAGATTTCCTATCAAAATTTTGTTTGTTTGCTGAATTATAGTTTATTAAAGCCTTTGATTGCAAAATTGAATTATTTATTTCCCACTCATTGCTTATTTCAAGATTTGAAAACAAGGAAAATGATTGATAGTGGTAGATTGCTAGATGGCTTGTATCTTCCGGATGACAATTATGGTTCCTCAAATTTTGGTAATAACTATGCTTTATTGGAAAGTGCTAATCAATAAATCATCTAGTGGCATAAATAATCAGGATATCCATATTTTGTTTTGGTTTTACAATAGGTATATCCTATTTTTTCTAACACCAAATATTTTATTCTTCAATAAGTAAGAAGAGTTTGGTTCCTTTTAACCAAATTTAATTTATATGGGTCTATTCAAACAATTTCCCTAACAAGTTATAGATGATTTGTTACTTTTATTGATTATTAAACTAAATTAAGTTAGGTTCATTTCATGAAAGCTAAAAATAAAGTTTTATCTTACTTTCAACAATTTTAGGAAATGATTTTTATAGAATTTGATGCTAGGATTAAGATTCTAAGAATTGATAATGGAACAAAATATATAAATTGAGTCTTTCATGCATATTTATACTTTAATAGTAATATTGCATCAAAATTTTTTTTTGAATACTAATGCATAAAGGTTTTTCTTACTTTCAACAATTTCACTACATGATTTTTATATAGTTTGATGCTAGGATTAAAATTTTAAGAACTGATAATGGAACACAATACATTTGAGTCTCTCATGCATATTTAGACTCTAATAGTATATTATATCAAACTAGTTCTATAAATACTAGTGTACAAAATGAGGTGTCCAAAAGAAAGAATATACATTTACTTGAAGTAGCTTAATTTTTTAGGTTCACTATGAATTTTTCAAAACCTTAACAAGAGATGTTCTTCCTGTTACATATTGTTCCCATCAAAGATCCTTAGATGTGTTTGTTCTATTCATTCAATAAAGGTTAAGAAGTTAGAATCTAGAGAGCTTAAATAATCAAGAGATCCTAAAAATATATCTCATTGGTTACTTTGATACTCAAACAAGATGTAAATATTATTACTCAACCTCATGAAAAATATTGTGAGTACGAATTTTACATTTAGAGAATTCAAATTTGATTCCCTCTTCTAGTCTACCTATTTAAGAGGAGATAAGAAGTGATGTGCCTCATCATGGACTGAAAAATGTCATTGCACAAGACTTTATATGGAGATCCAATCATTTAGAAAAGATCAAGTAAAATATAATATCACATGTTTAGAAAGCTAGAGATTGGAAGATGGAAAAAAGATTATACCTTTATTTTGTTAAATTCATTGGTCCACTTTCAACTATTATTTGTTCATATTTGGAAGCTCAAAATTAGGAGTTTTTATTTTTATATTTTTTTTAATATCCTTTTACAATCCTGTATGAGTTAGGAGTCAACTTTGTATTTTTGACCACAAGATTCTCCTAGAAGAACATGGATTTTGACTAGCCACTATCATGGCTGAATTTGACTAATTATTCTACTAATTCTTCAAGGATTTTAACAAGTCAATAATCTTAAAAGATTACTATAATCTTAGAAGATTTTGACTTGTAATTAATTAGGAATATTTGACTTTTCCTTTCCTATTTCTATTAGGATTTGTTAATATTTCTAGATTTATATTTATTTTTATTCCTAATTAGTTTTACTTTATATTTTTCTATTTATATTGTAACTATTTAGTTTCTTTTTAGTGATTTGGATATTGCCTATAAATAGGCATCCATATATAATGTTTTAAGAAGTTTTTGAATACTAACATAAGTTGATTGCTTTTAATTTTAATTCTTATCTACATTCTTGATTATAGTGAATTCTTTGACTTATCACCTTTGTGTGTGGCATCTACATTGGTTTATTGAGCTTCTTTTATGGCATCTTTGACTTATCAAATGTACTTCGATTACCACCCTTGTTATATTTCTTTGTGGCGTGTTCATACACTTATCAAAGGGGTTTTTGCAAGTTTATCATTCTTGTTTCTATCTTTCTTTAGTTTATAATTTATTCTTTTTTACATAAAAACCATAAGGAATTTGTGTTCCTTCGAGTTTCTAAGCTACCAATTGATCTTGTCAATTTGGTGTAGTTTAGGTACATCAAGAAGGAAGATGTGTTGTCTACTCTTATTCCTGTTCAAGATGCTCTAAGGAATAGGTTAAACCTTAATGAGGATGACAAGGAACAATCCCCCATAAACCTTAAGGAGATTGAATAGATTATTTATTGTTCCTACAACCATAAAAATTTTAGTTACTAGAAGATAGGTAATTCTACATCTTAAGAGTTGTTAGTGTGGGTGGATCTAAAAATTGATGAGTGTCATGCATGGAAAGAACCTAATGAATCTATAACATGGAGGATTTGCTCATGTATATATATGCTAATGCTGATGCATGCAATTTGTTAGTATGCTGGAGTTGAGGGTCTATGTAAATAGTGACACTTGCCCTTAGTCAGAATCCAATTTTTGGTTTCAATCAAATTAAAAGCGAACCTTGTTTCCCTTAGAGATATTTTCTACATGTTCTATCATTATATTAGTTGTATTACACCATTAACATGGAAAGTATTTTTGGAGATGGTTATGTAAGGAGGGTTTCCCAAATTTAAGATCTACAATAGCTTTGCAGGCATTTGCTTTTTTACACTTGATATTGGTGGTATAATGTGATACAAAATTAGCTGTACTAATGCCATGATGTTGGAAAAGCCTATAGGGTAAGAGAGTACAAGTGGTGCTCTAGTAAGTGTCTATGTAGTTTATAGGGGATGAGTAAAATTATTTTGACCTCCTGTGTCATTGATGGAATAGTTTGAACCCAACTTAACTAACAGCCACAACCATTCTGAATTTCTTGCATTATATAAAGTAAACGAGTTGTTAGATTAGTTCTTGCTTGATTTAGTTCTTTGAGTCTACCTCCTTGAAGACAACTCACAAGTGGTGGTTATAATAAGAGTGTGAATCGAGAAGAAAGCTCAACAAAAAGGACAATTGGAAAGGATTTAATTACTTAGGTTGGGAGTATGTAAATGACATCTTGAAAGGAGAAAGAAGGGAATATATCGAGGAAGAAAATGGAAAAAAACGTATACTTTTTGGCTAGTCTTCCCATGAATAGAAAGGCAAATGCTATCTGCAAGAGTAATGATCCATGGGAATCTTGGTTGCCATTTTTTAGTGCTTGTTTCCTATGATTTTCTGTTCAGTCGAGAAATTATAATAGTGCAAAGAAGTGAGCGAGAGAAATATAAGTTGTAATTGATAAACACATTGTAAAAGGGCATTTTATCACTCCATTTCAATACAAAGTTCAGTTTCAATTTAATTACAAATTCTCTTTTTACTAACTCTATCAATTGCATATGGTTGTTTATAGTAAAACATAGGGCGGATGGTTCAATTAGAAGGTACAAGACCATATTAATAGAGAGTGGCTTCACAGCTATCAAGAGACCTTTGGCTCTATTGCAAACATGAACACTATCAAAATCTTGTTGTCATATGCAGCAAATCTTAAGTGGGACATAAGCATTTTGATGGTAAAAATACCTTTTTCATGAAGACTTGAAGGAAGAGGTATTTATGAAAATTTCACCAATAATTGATGATAAAAAGATCTAAGAAAATATTTTCGTAGTAAAGAATATACTAAATGAACTACAACATCCCTAGCTAAGAGATAGTTTGAAGATCTAACAAGCTATGATCTCTTTCAAATACCATTAAAGCAATATCGTTAAAAATTCATAATTTACATATCAAACACTATAGAGCCAGTTCCTTTTACTTATTGTTTATGTTGATTGTATAGTTATGATTGGAGATGAGAAGAGGAGATTGCCCACCTAAAAGAACTATTAGCTTAAGAGATCGAAATAAAGATTTTTTTTTTTTGGAATAGAGGTTACCGAATTGCATAAAGGAATCTTTATTTCTCAAAGAAAATATAGCTTGAATATCCCAAAAGAAGTTGCTAAATCCTAGATTGCAAGTAGGATTTAGGAATTGGTATACTGTTACAGTACCCTAAGTTTAAGGATGACGGCCGAAATTTACCTCTAAAAGTTGACATGAGGAATTTTCTACATGTCTTGCCATATAAAACATAAAATCATATGAGACGTGTTTGCAAAAGGACACAACTATTAGTTATCATTAGAACTGTGCAAACAATAAAGTTCAAAGCACAGTCATATTCATCTCCATATCAATCAATAAGAATTGTATTCATAAAATGGGTATCATGGAATAAGAGATTTTGAAAGGCCTGTGTACCCTTACCAGTACTTCGTCTTGGTAACTAGAGAATGTTGAAGCCAAATCCTGTATGTTGTTCATAACTTCTTTGTGAACTTCCTTTCCTCCTGCAAGACATAGCCTATATATAACCAAACCAAAAGGAAGTTTAGATGCAATTTAATAATATAAGGCTGAAAGCTAAAAATATTTCAACTTAACTAAGCTTAAAACCAAACTAGTAGGGGTTCAACTATACAAATCCTCTTTTTCTATTCCACCCCAACTTGGGCCATCAAATTGACCAAAATTAAATTATCAAGTAACTAAATTAGGACCAATCTACGACTAATTTTAAACTTGACTGAAATATGAAGTAAAGGAAAAAAATGTGCCATGAAAATAACTAAATGCTCTGGAATCACAAATTGGATCACTGTCACAGGTAATGACCCAATAACTGGCTAAATGAACTGACATGGGTTTGTTATAGTTACTTTTGAGAAGAAAAAGTTGAGCCAAAGGATCCATATAATGGAAAGGATATTCTCGTACAGCCTAAATGCTTTCCTCTATTGTTGCACATGCCACTTTGTGCTTAACTCATTCTTGATTATGGATTTCGCAACCAAGAAATGGATTTTCCCATTCTAATTTCAACAATAACCTATTCCCATAGCTCACCTTGTCATAGATCACCAACAAGTACAGGACCTAACAGAAGAGTTAATGATATAATTAACCTTGCAGATGACAAGAGATAACTGACCTTAAAGAAGATGATCGACCTAAGCAGACAATTAGCAATTTCTCCTATCTCTCTCTCTTATGTAGAAAGAGACTAGCCTCACCTTTAAAAATTTGATTTCAAGAGGAAAACGTCATATGTATATGCATATTGATGATGAAAATTCTCAAACAAAGTACACATATTGATGATGAAAATTACACCAAAGTATACAAAAATTTGTGTGTACATGGTTTGATTCTATATAGGCAAGGTATTTGAGAAAATTGGTGAGGAAAGATGTTTATGAAATTGTTCTTACTAATATTTTTCTAGTGTAGGTCTTAATATCTCAACAATCAAATATTCTTGCACATGAATCCATGAAATTCTCCATTAAATAAAATCTCACTCTAAAGCACAAAATTCAAATGTGAACCCTCATATCATCAGTCACCAAATATCCTCTCAACCCGTTAGGTACCCTCCCCCCTCCACCGTCTCCATCGCCTCCGCCACCCTTGCTTCCGGTTCTGTCCAACCAGCCTCATTTACCTGATCCATCCGTTCACGCCTGTCTTCCTCCTAAGACTGTCACCCAGCCTTGCTCCCCTTTACTAGCTATCCTACCGTTTACCTTGAAAATTTTCCAAGTAACCGCGATGCAACCTTTCTTAGGAAGATAATTTCAAAGTTTACAAAGGTTGTTGATGTGTTTATTCCCAGGAAGTTATCTAAGTAAGGGAAACGCTTCGCTTTCATTCGTGTGAATATTGTTCTTGTAATGCTCAATCTTATCAAGACTCTAAACTTCTTGTGGATTGGATCCTTCAAGCTAAAGGTTGCTAAGTCACATTTCCTTAAAAGTGATGTAAGGAGTAGAAAGGTTGAAATCCCTACGAATGTAAAACGTCATGTTTTACCTAGAAGGTTTGGTAAGCCTTATTCATCAAAAAATGTTGGCACGACACAACTACATGGTGAGAATGTGACAAATACAAATAAAGGCTTTGACCTACACCCCGTTTCATTGCTCTTTAATCTTCCATATATATCATATGGCATTATGTTATTCCTGATAATGTCAAGAATATCAATGATGAATAGCTGGCTAAATCTGCCATTGCAACTGCTCTAAATATTAACTCTGTGCCTTACCTAAATGTTCACTTCTCTAAAGTAAGGGTTTTCTCAGTTAAAGCTATCCCTCTAGGATGTAAAATTGTGCTGCTGAGCTTTCAAAATCAAGAAATTATGGAAGGTTTTTTGAGTAATGTTGCAACGTGGTTAAAGAATTGGTTCTAAAATATAAGGCCATATAAGTTTGTTTTTGCCTAAGATAAAAGAATGGCATGGTTTAGACTTTATGGGGTTCCTCTCCATCTATGGTCAACTCACTTCTTTGAATGGTTTGCTGAGAAAATGGGCGATATTTATCATAATTAGGAGGCTTCAGTGTACTTAAACTAGTAGTCAACCCAGCCTTTTCAACTGGTGCAGTATAGAGCATAGCATGTTGGCGACTTCCTCTTATTGAACATGGGCATGGGCCTCTCCTAGTGAAGGAAAGGGTTTTTCTGCAACATTTGGACTCGAATTGGATCATATTCATTATTCAACCTTACAAGAAAACTATAGACCCGCTCCTTTTCAATCGTTTTTCTAAATTTAACTGCATCTCCAATACAGTCTGCCTGGATGTCCTGATAGTAATCAAACTCCTGCCATAAGCCACATAACTCAAAATAAAATTGGAAGACAGTCATTTCTTCTTGCTTAGTACTATGGTTCTTATTCCGAATACCATAAATTTGGGTATCATTCCCAATCTTGAAATAAGTCAAGGACAAAGCCTTCCGTATCTTTATAGCAGTATCAAGTAACAAATAGGATTTAGAGATATGAGGTTGCATAGAATTAAGTAATCATATCATAACAAGACAATTATCCGAGTCTCATTGAGGAAAATCTGAATCACTCTCATCCGGTTGCTTCTTATTACCAGTGACAGCCCAACAATCCTCTAGCCTTGATAAACAAGAAACAAGACCTTGACCAAGTAAGATAATTGATTCCATCAAGTTTTACAGGACTAATTTGCAAGGAAGAGTTATCAGAGTTAGAAACCGAGACCTTTTTACCTTCTACCATAATAAAATCAAATGAATGGTGAAAGAATAGAAGGTACCCAAGGTTGTACGTACAAGAGAGCCGAATCACCAAGAGATCAAGTAGGGCATGGGATGGCTGGAAAGAGGTCAAAAACGGCACCAGAGTGGACTGGGCAGTATAGTAGCGTCGAACAGAACCTCACGCGCCGAGAAAGAAGGGCGCATGAGCCTCACGTGTGTGGATTTCTGGTGTCAGAGTTGGACGGCCGGTTGGCGACAGTCCGACAACCCTATTGGTGGTGATGGTGAGACGGAAAAAGGCCTTTAGATAGGGTAGTACCAAAAAGGTAGGTCTAGGATTTTAGGAACCCTAAAAAAGAAAATTTGAATTTAAACCTTAAAATGAGGAAAAAGTTTTGATACCGTGAAACATTTTGGAGAATTTTAGGATATTCTTATATTTCACTCTTAATCAGCATAGTAGCGTCGAACAGAACCTCACGCGCCGAGAAAGAAGGGCGCATGAGCCTCACGTGTGTGGATTTCTGGTGTCGGAGTTGGACGACCGGCTGGCGACAGTCCGACAACCCTATTGGTGGTGATGGTGAGACGGAAAAAGGCCTCTACATAGGGTAGTACCAAAAAGGTAGGTCTAGGATTTTAGGAACCCTAAAAAAGAAAATTTGAATTTAAACCTTAAAATGAGGAAAAAGTTTTGATACCGTGAAACATTTTGGAGAATTTTAGGATATTCTTATATTTCACTCTTAATCATTAAAAGTAATTTACATAACTATTTATACACAAAAAATTACAACCAAACTAAAAAAAATATAATCAAAATAATTACAGAAATAATTAAGAATCCTAATTTATGTTTAAAATCCATAATCAAATCGAATCAAATCATATCACTAGAAATCAGCAAATAAGTCAACACCTTTGTTTGTTGGTGACTCTCAGCATATGGCGTATGGTAGAGGAAGTCTTATTTCCAAGAGTCCTAATGTTAATGAGGTGACAAAGAAAGCACAACTAATTCAGAAGATGGGCCCGTAGATGCTCAGCTTGTACCTAGCCCAAGTGTAGACAGTAATTTGCCTCTTTCAGTCTATAGATCTTCGTGAAGGCCCATTGTTGATTTGTATGCACAAAAGTTTATGGTGATTCCTGTCAGCCCTTCATAGCAACAGATAGAGACATCGTTGGATGGAACAAAGTTTCTTCTTCCAAATCCACAAAAAGAAAGACCCTCTTTTCTCCTTTTTGAAGCAGCAAACACTATAAAATTTGGAAAGTCGCCATGAATCATCTTCTATGGTGACGAGAGGCTCTTGGTTAAGGATTTGGCTAACAAAATCTCTAGAGATAAGTCTCTCTGCATTAATGCAATCTAATGTGGCTGGTGCAATTTGCGTGTTTTTTTTGTTGTAGTGACCTTGGGATGGTTGGTTTTTGATGGTATATGTAATTTGTTATCTATGTGATTTGTTCTTTTTTAGTTGTGTTGTCTTAAGTCTTCTCTCATATAAGTTTTGTTGCTTTCCTTCATTATGCCTACAATTCTCTCTTGGAATGCAAGGGGTTTGGGAGGTAAATAAAAAATTTCACATATGAAAAAGTTAATTTTTAAGCAGAAGAAGACTTGATTTTATTTTAAAATCTAAGTATTGTAGTTCCTCTGTCTCATTTTCTTTTATAAGAAATGCTTGGAGTATGGTAAATTTGGACTGCGAGGGTGTGGATGGTCATTTATTATCTTCGTAGTGAGCACGACAAGCAAGATCTATAGGAGTCCATTTCTCATGAATTTTCTAATGTGGTAGAACCTATTTTGCTGATGGCGGATTTTAATCAGGTGTTGGAGCACTCTAAAAGTTCTAGTGGCCATATTTCTTCCTTAGGTGTCCACAATTTTAAGAGAATGGTGGATGATCCTGCTCTTATAGATCTAGATTTGTGTGGGCAGAAATTTACATGGTGCAATTCTTTCTCTAAAAGTTAAATTGATAGAGCTTTTATCTCCTTTCACTAGGTGCAAGCTTTCTGCAGTCTTCAGCTAATTGGGCTACAAGGGGACCTTTGGACCATAATCCTATTTTGCTGGCAACTGAGCACTCTCTTGACTGGGGGCCTAAGCCTTTCCCCTTTCTTGATGCATGGTGATCCTGGCCCAGTTTTGCTGCACTAATAGACTCGTTTTGGAATGAAATTATGGTTGTTAATCCTTGTGCTTTTCTCCTAGTTAAATTAAAGTTGCTTCGCGAAAAACTAAAATCTTGGAACTCCGAAGTTTTTGGGCATGCTGATGTTTATTTGAAGCTGATTTGCTCTAAGATTGATGAGCTTGAAGTTATTTGACAGTAAGCAATTAACATCCGTGAAAAGGTTAACCTTGTTTTCGTTGATGGTTGATAAAGCTGCTTGGGCATCCCGTTGTGAAAGCATTTGGAGACAGAAAGCACGTATGGCATAGTGTAAATTAGGGGATAAACATATAAGATTCTTCCATATACAATGCTCAAATCGATAGAGGAAGAATTCCATTCTCAAAATTTCAGATGGTAATGAATCCTTCCTCAACGCAGTTTCAATAAAAAGTGTTGTTGTTGATCATTTTAAAGACTGATTTCGTAAACAACGTCGATTTTCTGGTGTGCTCCCTGATATGGCCTTGCAATCACTTTCACCAGAAATCGCGCAGAGTCTTAAATTGCTCTTCTCGTTGGAAGAAATAAAATATGTTGTATGGCAATGCGATTCTTCCAAAACACTAGGACCTAATGGTGCAAAATTTTTCTTTTATAAGCGGGTGTGGTCATATATTAAGGAGGACCTTTTTAAGCTTTTCAATGAATTCTTATCCGGTGCCTCTTTCCCATCTTCCATTCATGCCTCTTTTATTGGTTTGGCCCCAAAAGTTGTGGGTACTTCAAAAGCAAATGATTCTAGGCCGATCAATCTAATTCATGGTATTTATAAAATTGTCTCAAATGTAATACGCGGCTAAATTCCAGTGTCGAAATTTTAACTTTCCAATGAATCTCCGTTGAAATCCGGAATCTTGATCGAAAACTTTAGAAAGGTAAAATAGATTTTTATAAAATGAATGTTAAGTAGTTTAAAATGTGTTTTAAAAAAAAACAGAAAAAAGATTTTCAAAACTTTGGCCGCCAAAACTCACAAGTTTAACCATCGAACATAAGCTAGCAGATCCATCTAATATAAGACCTTCAAACCCAATTGTGAGGAGAATTTCTCTCCCTTACACTATTCTCAACCTTTCTTTCTATGAATTTCTTCAGTCAATCCCTTCTTTTCCTCATATGGTTTTTGGGTTTTGAAGATCAAGCTTGGGTTTGAGGCTTTTGGCAATCAGAGCTCATCTATTCCTCCTCTCCAAACTCTCTCTTGTTTTAGTTGTGTTTTCTTTGAAGACATTACTCTTACTTTCTCTTTGGTTTGGAATTCTAAAGAGATTTAAAAGCTATTTTAAAATTATTCCATTGCATGGGTTTAAGTTTTCAAAATTATAGATAGTGAATGAATTCCTGTTTTGATGAATGCACGTGATTCCTTCCCTTATTTCTAAGTCGTTTAGAGACTCTATTTGGGTTTTTAAGTAGTTTTATTGGTTTATATGTTGGTTTGGTTGCGTTTAGGGGTTGGATTGCAGAAGCAGAATCGGGTTTGGCATGAAGCCAAAATCCAGGTTCGGCCACTGAAACTGCACTTGAGGCAGCCATCTTTGGCCGCCAAAAGTGCCTCCGAAAGTTTGACTTTCGGATCTATAAGGGGACTTTAGACTACTGAACCCTCCGCCAAAAGTTTTTTGTCCAGCCGTTTTTAGCCCGTTTTCAACATGCTTTCTTATATGCTTTTAAAGATTTATTAGAGTAGTTTTAAGAGTTGTAAAAGTTATGTTTGGTTTTTCATTTAAGTCAATTTGTGTAGAATCGGACTTGAGAGACCGTAGAGGCTAGTAGTAAGACAACTGCTTCAGAGCTAGGCTTAAATCAGCCAGAGGTGGGTAGAATTAAACTAAACTATTATTTTAAAAAAATCAAATGTTTTAAGCATTGTTATACATCATGAATGCTATGTGTATATGATCAGGTTGTTTTGCATTAGAATTCACGAATATGATGTATAGCATAATTAATTGTTATTGGGATGGATGATGGATGACCCACTAACCCTCGAGCATATTATGATATGTTATAAAGGATACAGATCGAGGCCCATTCTACGCCTCTAGCACGATGGATATGTTATGTTATGTTTAAGAGGAAATCCTAAGGAGCACCCGTTATGGGCCGGATACTATTGGAACTATGGAGAGTTACTAATGATAAGTCTATCTTGATGTGCATTGTTTATGTTATGACACATTAATACGATCATATGTTTTATTAAACTGTTTTATGATTATATTTCTGCTCACTAGACTCTAATAATTTATCCCTTTCCCCTAACTCCATGTTTGCAGGATCAAAGTTAGCTCGGGAAGTCAGCAGTGTTTTATAATATAGTTCTGATGTAACAGTATAATTGTGGACATGTAACATATTGTGGATTAGAATTGCTTTGCCCAGGTTTTTCTTTTATGATCCCTTTGTTAATGATGTAAAAATTTTAAGTTTAAGCTACCTTCGAACCTAACAGAGGCATATAATAATGACCATATTGGAGCATTTGATGAATACTCTAGTATGGGTTTATATCTTCAGTTATATTTATATGCACATGCCGAGTTTTGGTTCACAAGATATAATATTTTTATATGTTTTTAAGATCATGGTTGAGATTATATCAGATATAACAGAATGTATAGTAGGCTTACTTCAGGCTCCAGCGACCTCAAATCGATTTGAATCCTAGCGCTGGTAGCGATTCAATTTCCGGATCCTTACATCAAAGGTGTCGGCTGCTAGACTCAAGAGAGTGCTTCCTTTGATCATTAGTAAGAACCAATGTGCTTTCATTTCGAGTTGGAAGATTCTTTATTGTTTTCTCATTGCTTCTAAGATAATTAATTTTTACAAGAAGTCTGGGATGGAATGTTTTCTTTTCAAATTAGACTTTGAAAAAGCTTTTGATTCAGTTTGTTGGAACCATTTAGATCATACTATGTCATGCATGGGTTTTGGTTTAAATGGAAGAGATGGATTTGGACATGTGTCTCTAATGCAAGAGTTAACATTTTAATCAATGGTTGCCCCTCTGAGGAATTCTCTTTGCAAAATGGTCTACGCCAAGGTGATCCCCTCTCCATTTTTATCTATCATTGCCGCTAAACCATTGGGTTTTATTATCAATAAAGCTATTGGTCAGGAACATCTTAAAGGGGTTGAGGTTGGGTGTTGAGAGCTATAGTTTCTCCATCTCTCATTTATGTTTTGCAAATAACACTCTCCTTTTTACCGCTCCTAATATTGATAATGTTTTGGCAATTTCAAGAATCTTTCGCTGCTTTCAATATACGTCTGGCCTTTGTGTCAATTTTCCTAAAAACATGCTCTTTGGTATTAGTGTTGCCTCTAACGTAACTCAGGAAGTTGCAAAATCTCTGTTGTTGTAATATTGGCTCCATATCAACAAGATATCTTGGGTTCCCTCTTGCTACTAATAGTAGAAGACATAGTACATAGACAGTGGTAGCTCAGAATGTTGAAAAAAGATTATCTTTCTAGAAGGTAAAGTTCTCTCAATGGCAAGAAGACTAACTTTGATTAAGTCATGCATCAGTAGTTTATCTCTTTATTATCTTTCTGTCTTTAAGGTTTTCAAGAAGATAGCTAATAAAATTGAAGCCCATATGAGAGACTTTTTCTTGTCTAGTGGTGTTTTTGGTATGAAGTTGCATGTTATTAACTAGAATACTTTGACCCAGTCTAAAAAATGTGGAGGGTTGGATATTAAATATATCAGTTTGCAAAATCAGGCTCTCTTAATTAAATGGATTTGGAGGCTTAGCACTGATCAAGAGTCTCTTTAGGGTTAAGTTATGAAATCCAAGTATTCCTTTCAAGAGGATGGTCATCTTTCTTTGACTGTGGGTAACAACTTGCCTCCTATATGGGCTGATATTCAAAAATCTATATTTACAAAGGGTGCTTCTTCCATTTTGTAAAATATTTCTTTTGCTATTGGCAATGATGATAAAATAAAGTTTTGGCATGATAGGTGGCTTGGTGAGGTACTCTTAAAATTTCTTTTTAGTAGGCTTTTAATTTGTCTTTTGATCGAGATGATGTAGTGGATGATTTGGGTTATTGGGACAATGGAACTTGGATTTGGAAGCTTTTTTGGAAACGCAATTTATAGGAGTGGGAGCTTCTTTCTTTGAGTCGCTTGCTGCCATTAGTAATCTGAGTTTATGTAATCTTAAGCAAGACCGTCTTATCTGAAAACCGGAGAAAAATGGGCTTTTTTCAGTGATCTCTTTATAAATATTTTTTAGTTTTATCCTGTGATATGAAATTGGGTGTGCCTTTTGTTTGGTTAGGTATTGCTCCTCCAAAAGTTGAGAACCTGATCTGATTGATAAGTTATGGTAGGTTATATTCAAAGGACTGGCTTTGTCATCTGGTATCATCCCACCTGAACCATATCAATGTCTAGCCCCCTGAAGGACGTCTCAACTAATCAGCTTTATTGTCTTATTCAGCACCGTGTTTCTACTTGGTTAAAGGCTTTTCCTTATTCGGAATTAATTTTGCTCTCATCACCTGAAGCAATTAAGGGTTGGATCAATGGTTCCTAAGCCCAGCGAGCTAAAATCATTTGGGATAAGCCTGTCAATTGTTGGTTAAAATGGAATGCTAATGGTGCTGCAAGAAGGAATCCTGGTCCTGCTGGCATTGGTGGTGTTCTCCGCAACTGTGAAGGTCATTTCCTTTGTCTTTTCCCCTATTCTATTGGGCAAAATGACTCTAATGTTAGCAGAATTTTTTGCTACTGAAAAAGGATCGAGTATTCTTGCTTATACACCCAACTTGTGGAGCTCTTGTCTAGGCATTGTTATTGAATCAGGTTTTGTAGTTTCTGTTTCATGGGCATCCTCAAATGATAAGCACCCTTGGGTTCTGGATCATGGTTTTAAATAACGGGCCATTATGTAACGGGTTTTGGGGGGGCCGTTACCCGTTATCCCGTTATATAACGGCCCCTCCTAATTTGCAGGCGTAACGGCCGTTAGGTAACGGTAACGACCGTTATCAATAATTAAAATTCTTTTATATCTTTTATTTTTTGCTCCCTATTCTCATTTTCATTAGTTTCTACACTTTTCAGCAACTTCAAAAACTATATTTTTTAAGTTTTCTCTTCCCTTTCTCTTTCAAATTTCAATATTCCTTGCATATTTCTCATATAAACTTAGATCCATTATAAACTACTCTATTTCCAAGCTTATTTCTTCTAAAAAGTTAGTTAAATTTTATCTATTTTAGTTTTTAACTGCTGTTTTTTTTCCTTTTTTTTGTAAGTTTTCATGGATTAAAGTATTAGTTTTGAGTTAAAATTATACTTTGAGCTATTAGTTTACTCGATCTATAAAGATTATGTTGATTTTTCTTATTTTAAACTATATGATGTTTAACTTAAGTTAAATAATCTATATTTTATATATTTATGTTTATTATGCATTTGTATACATTGTTCTAAATTAAATCTAATCAATATCATTTTATTTATGAATTTTGTAAATTTTTTTGCGTAGCGCCAGACCGTTATCGTTACGTTACGGCCGTTATAGGTCTGTTTCCGTTACCCGCGACCACGACCACGACCGTGAACGTGGCCGCAACCGCGATTTAAAATCATGTTCTGAATCATGTCCATAACTCAATTGTGAATTTTTCTAATGTTTTTCCCTCCCTTCATTCTAAGAAAGAAGACTTTATTGCTTAGTTGTGATTTGGTTTGGTGTTCCTTTTTGTTTCCTTTTATGCAGGCTGTAGGTGTTTCATGTGCCTTGTGCTTTCTTTGTTTAGCAGCTTATACGGTTGGTGTTGATTGATTTTTATTCTCGTCTTTGTTTGTTTGTGTCTGGCTATATGTTTTACCAACTTTTTTCACTTAGCATGCAAGCTCTTAGGTTGGATGTCTATTCTGGATTTTGAGTTAGTGAAGTATGTCATGCTTAGTTTTTCCTGGTTTTTAATTAACAAAATTCATCTAATAAAAATAAAATAAAATCCCACCATATCAGTGACGTTTAGTGGTTATATTTGGTTGTTTTACAGTGAGAAAACATATAATTTCAATTCTTTTTTCCTTACCATGAATGATATTGTATAATGTATGTGTTTCTGTTGCAAATGATCTAAACAATCAAAAATTAATTTCAATTGTCACATAAATGGTGCAACCAGAAGACAGACTATTGCAAGTAATGGTGATCCAGTTGTGATTCTCCAAAAAATTCAGTGATTTTCATGGTATAACTTTCTTTTCCACAAATGTAATGGGATTTAACTTATACTTTAATAAGTATATGTGAAATAGCCAATAAATCCTTAATAGAAGATAGAAACAAAATGTGAATAGTGAGAAGAATTATCACCCGAATATCTCTAGAAGCAATGAAACTTCTTCCTCATTTGGTGCTTCAAGAATCTGATTCATACAAAAGAGATAACCTGCAGTTAACTCAATGAATCAGCAAATAAAAAGCTCTCCCAAATATTTGACTAGTGACTGAAATTTAAAGGACGAGGTATGCAAATAGTGCTATCAATAAAATGGATTCCTGAGGATTAGTGTGAGGGGTGAGGGAGACCTTTGAACTGCTCATGGCAGGATAAGGCATCACCATATTTATTGGTTGTTGCCAATTTGCAATACATGCCCCTACAGGCCATCATATTTTTCTCAAGAACTGGATATCAACTTGATATAATACAACATAACCAAACTATTAAAAACAACTGCATTCTAGGTAATTTAATAAACAATTTAGTTTCTTTTGAACTTTTAATGTATATTTTTCAAAACTTTTCTGATATTAAAGAAATCTTCTTATTTGATATTTAAGAAGTTCATTTTTCAAAACTTTTCTGATATTAAAAAAGGCTTCTTACTTCATATTTGTTAAATATATCAAGTTCACACAAGAAAAATGACAAGGGTGTTACATCGTGAACTCTTGCATTTCTAAGGATTACATCAATCTAGACAAACCTCCCAAGAGGAAAAGAAATCTAACTACAGAAGCCACAATTCCTAGTGTAGTAAAATGTCAATTTTAAAATAAGTGCATAAAACAAATTTGTGTATTTAGAGTTACCATAATTTCATACCACATAAATTTGTATTTGCTCTTATTTTCGGCAATGAAGCACGAATTGGGAAGTACGCTAGTTCATTCAATCAACTTATTTAATGAATAATTAATTGGTGAAGGTATATTAAGAACTACAAACACAACATTTATATTTAAGAATAGCTCAATTATAAACTTACTAAATAAAATTAATATTTTAAATTTTTATAAAAAATTTTAAAACGTCTAAATGTGACGGTCTATTAAAAATAAATTCATATTTAAATTAAAATTTCAAGGGGGCTATAGCTGTTTATTGGCTCCTTATTAAGTCTATCATAGTGTATTCAAGTGCCTACTTTTCACACACTTTTAAACTTTGGACTAGATCTTGAACAAAAGTTCATCAAGTAAAGAAAGCTTTATGCTTGTTGCTTTGGGAGCTAGATTATGACATATACAGTGTAGAAAGAGGGAGGGAAGGAGAGAGAGAAATAGAAACATAATGCATAATTGATCTAATTCAAAGTTATATATATATATGCGACTATCAATAGGCCAAAGTGATTAACAAGAATAAGCAACTTATTAAATTACTTATATAGAAGTGAATAAATAACAAAATCTTCTAATATAAGCTATTTCTACATGTAAACTTACCACGGACAATGTCATGCCTTCAAGAGCTCGACTGTAAAGAAATACATTGTGAAAACTCATTTTCCCAAGATCAGGGTCGACATAATAATCCTGTCCACATTTAAATAGCACCATAAAAAAATTTAAAAAAAAAAACAAATGTAATGAAGTTTTGAACTTCTTTCTAAAAAAATGCTTTATAGATGTTGTAAGCAAGGGAAGCATCATCCCCAAAGTGGTAATTGTTTGCCCTCTGTTCTTATTTTAAACTTACACCATATTGAGTGGGAACAAAATGCATATCGAATTCTATTAAATCAATTAAATGCTTTTACCGTCAATAAACTTCACATAAAATAATATATTGGTACTTATTTTTTCAAAGAAAACAAAATAAAAATAAACAGAACAAAACAAAATGGTAAAACCACAATCGACGGTGGCGACTAACCTAATGAATCCTGACTCAAATTCCAATTACCACTCGTACAAGCCAACTAAAAAATAGAAAATAAAGCTAGAAACAAAAGATTCTTGGAGTAACTCACCAGAGTGGGTATGTTTGGAGGCTCCTTGGCCTCATCAGAGATAATGGGTTCATTGAGATGCCTGTAATAGTTCTCGGAATAAGCTGCAGATGATCTCTCAGCCTCTTTAAGTGCGACCAACCACCTTCTCAATAACTCTATTCTTTCCATTCCTCTACAAGACACAGAAACTTCCTCCAGTCTTTTGACGGTAAGCCGAAAGTCTTTCGAATTCCCAGCCCCCTGTTTCATCAACAATTGAATATCAAACAACATTGCATTCCAAAAAGAATAAATCCTAAAATTAAAAAAATAAAAAAGAAGGTACAGAATTAGGATTACAATACGATGCGTGATGATCTTGGCGCCCTCGACCACAGAATTGCCAGCATGATAGACTACTGTGTCGGCGTAGCTTCGAACTTTGTGTGTCAACTTGGTTTTCCCTCCGGCTTCCACTGCTCTGTACACCGCCGATCTAAACCACGACATAATTATTCTCTTTCACACAGACACACTCTTTTCGTTGGATTTGAATTAACTTAGAGAAGAAAACTTAACTATTTCTGATAATAAATGTATTCCATTCCAATTTTGTCGTGTTTGTTTTTTGATATTTGTTAGAAGAAATTAATCAAATTTTTGGAGAGGTGATTCTATTGCAATTTTCTGAGAAACTGGGATTGGAAAATTGGTAGAGAACAACGACGATGACAAAGAAGAAGTCAAAGCTTTTTTGCTATATATAGCTTCGAGTCTAATGCCTTTCATTTTGCTTGTTTGCGTTTCTTCTCTCCACCCTTTTATTTTCCTTCATCAATCAAATCATTGGGCGATGTAATTTCTTACAATGGTTTGAATCGAGGAAAACGTGTTTGGTTAAATTTCATTTTACGCAATTCAATTTAATATTTTAATTCTAAAATGAAATCTATAGTGCGTTCTTAAAATATAAAAATTTAATTAAATTTTACTAACTCATATTTGATACAAAATCACAATTAATTTTTTTTTATTTTTAAACTACTCTCAAAAATAAAATTAAAATTTTCAAATTTTTAACCATATTAAAAATCTTATATTTAAATAAATTAACAATTAACAGAAATATGATTTCAAAAAATAAAAGAAATCTATGCCAATTAAAAATATAAAATAAATTTATATGACTTTGTAAAAAAATATGTTATGTAATTGTCTAGACATGGTTTTCATCTTCTTAAATAATTAGAATTTAATTAAATTTAAAAAATTATTGAATGCAAATTGTCTTATGTACACATTTCCTAAAAAATATGGTTTTGAAACTTATTTCAAATTTCATTAAATTTAATAGGAATATAAATTAATTTTAATTTAATCAATTCCTAAATATTGAATTGTCATAATTGAATTTTAATTTTTATTAAATCGAGTACATAAAATATAAAATTTACTTAATTTTTCCAAAGTTTTAAGAATTGAAAATTATCAAAACATAGTGTTTATTTTTTTTTCTTATTTTTGTTTGATTAATAATAAACTAAGCTTAAAAGAAAATTTCAAGATGGAAAATATCACTATTCCTCCGACTCAAATAAAATTTTTAATATTTTAAAGGGTAAATTATAGTTTACTCTCTAAATTTTAATATAATTAACTGATTGATTCTTATATTTTTAAAATTAAACACTTAAATTTCTCTATAATTAATCCGTCCGAATTAGAAATCTCTCCATCCATTTTTGCCGTTAAAAGTATGAAAATGTATTTATTATCCTTTTTTAAATGGATAAATTATATTTGAATCTTTAAATTTTAGTATAATTAATAAATTGATCCCTGTATTTTTAAAATCATACACTTAAATCTTTTTATAATTAGTCCATGCTCATCTATTATAATTTAAATATTTTGATCCTTTATTTTATATTTGAAAGAACACTTAAATTTCATTAACTTTTGTCTATAATATCTCATTTAACTAATTTTTAACACTTTTTGTTCTTCAATATTCATTCATTAAAATACTTTAATACTTATAATTTCAAAACTTTCAGAAAATACTTACAATTTCAGCTATTTTTAAATAGTACCAAATAATCTTTAAATAGGTTGTAAACTTTAATAAAAAAAATTTCGGAAGAAATTGCACTTTCAAAAGAAGTTTGACCATCTGCTAGCTCTGAATTAATATCTATAATAGATGAAAAGACGGTAATTTTAGACGAATTAAATATAGAAAAATTTAAAAGATTTAGTTTTAAAAATATAAGGACTGATTCATTAATTATGCTAAAAATTAGGGACCAAAGTGTAGTTTACACAATAAAAATTCTCACCTGTATTAGAAAGGATTTATATGTTCATGAAGGTATTTTAGATATTTGAAATGGTTATTTTCCCTTCGACTGGTTGACTAACAGAATTATGGATGGAAAAACATCTAATTTGAACAGATTAATTATGTAGAGATTTAAACGTGATTTTAAAAATATAATATTAATTATATAGATATTTAAGTGTTGAATTTTAAAAATATAGAAACATAGACATTAATTATATTAAAATGTAGGGACTAAATTATAATTTATTTATGATAATATCAAAATTTTTTCAATTTTATTATAATGATATTTTTTAAAAAATTGAGAACTAATGTTATTCACATGAGTTCTAGAATTTTAATATTTTATATGTTGAAAAAAAATATTTTTGAATTTATTACAAATTATATGTTCTTGTACTTATTTTTATTAATTTATTAATATCGATTAAACAATTACAATCCATTGACTTTAAATAATATAAGTTTTTTTATGAAATTAAATGAATAAAAAGTATATTATGAAAGTAAATTGATGTAACACAACAATAGCATAAAGTAAGTCATGAACTATTATCATAAGATAGAATCACGTGATAAGAGTCTGATAAGTCAATACGCGGTCACATTCGTAGAAAGAATGAATTAGACACTATTGCATCCGGTTTTTCATCAATACTCACCCTTTTCTGAGTAAGTCGAGTTTTCACATAAAATCACCATTAGTAGACACAATCCAGCATATTCCCATTACATCTATGATTACGGAATCCCGAAAATTAGCCGGTGGGATCCCATCAATTAGTCAACACCCACCAAATTTCTAAAAAATGTTGTAATTAACTTTATCTTCTTATAGTATAAAAGCTAATGATCGTAGAGGCTAAGGTATGCATTCCTACATAACTACACTTAAGTTCTAAACAATTCCTTACCTTCGCTATTTTCTTCAATTTACTGATTTAAGCGTCAGAGTGGCTACAGTAGGCACCACACCTCACCTTCTTTTTCTTGTAGATTAACCAATTGTGGCATAACTTCATTTCAGCCACATCATTTGGTTCTATTGCCGGAAATATCCATTTAATTCTCTCTATTTATTTGGATTAAAACTGGTCTTATATCCCTTTTCTCTTAAAAGGAAATCTTTCTTTTCCCTCTCTCAAAATGGCTGGCAATTCACAAGTTGCTCTAAGATTGCTACCAGTGAGAGCTCTATCATTTTTTCCACTCCTGGCAGTAGACAAAACACACCCTCTATCGTCAACAAAACAGATATCAACAATCTAAATAATGAGCAAATGCTCTAATATATCAAAAGGTTGCAGGCTACTCTCGAGTAATACAAAGCTTAGGGGGAGGCATCATTTGTGACTCCCAGGGAAAGGGAGGAAGCTTTTGTTGATATTCTAAGGATTCAGATAGAGGCGATCTAAACGCGATCCAAATGGAAGGCCAAGTTGAGGAAGAAGAGTCATCAAACGATGCTCCAAAAGATGTCGACTAAAAGTTGGTATAGGTTGTTCAAAGGTACCAGAAGGAGCAGGAAGAGGACTTTGGCCTGGATGATGCCTCGCCCCTTTCAAAAGAGATCTTAGCAGAGACATTTCCCGCTAAGTTCGAACTCTCAAGTTTGGACAAATACGACGGGACAACAGATCCCAAGAGTCATCTGGCAATCTTTAGGATGACCATGTAACTTTAGAATATCAATGACTTTGTGTTGTGTCGAGTGTTTCCATCAACACTCACATGTTTGGCTCAAAAATAGTATCAATATCTGAGCTCGAGTTTAATTCAGAATTTTATGCAATTCGCTATGTTATCTAAGTCCAAGTTTATCACTTGTATGCTTCCTAAAAAGCTCTCCTCTGACCTACGGAAGATCCACTAAGGAGAGGGCGAGCCTTTCAGGAGCTTTATTTCACGGTTTAATGAAGAAGCAATACAGGTGAAGAAATTGAATCATGAGATAGCATGTGAAGTCTTAAAGAAGGGGACACACAACATCAAGTTCATGGATTCTCTAATCAAGAACCTAGTTGCTACATACCAACATCTAATGGATAAGACCCAGAAGTACATCAGGTTGGATGACGAAGTCTTAGCATTAAAAGACGCTAAAAAGATGAGTCAAAAGCAAAACCAAAAGCTAGAGAGGCAAGGATATGAAGGAGACCGTAAAAGTTACCCAGTCTCTTAAAGGAGGGATGACCAAAGTAAGTATAAGAATTATACTCCATTGAATGACTCATGAACATGCATTCTAATGTAGATAAGGAAGAACGAAAAGGAAGTCAGATGGCCTCCCAAGCTCAATTTAGAGAGAGCCAAAAGTCAAGACAAGACCAAGTACTGTTGTTTTCGCAAAGACCACGGATATACAACGGAGGAGTGCCGATAGTTGAAAGATAAGATCGAGAGACTAATAAGGGGCATCACACTTTTGAAGTTTGCTAAAAAGAATAGAGAAGAGAGGAAACCCAAACCTGAGGTAATGACTTTTGAAACTCCTCCCAACAGTGAACCTGTAGGGGTTATACATGTAATTATAGGAGGACTTAGAAATGGCACTGAAAAAAAAAGCACGTCACAGAAGACGTTCTATTAGTCAAGTAGGAACCATGGGCCAAACATGAAGTAAAGTTCGAACTGATAGCCAAGGCAACATGATTTTTTTTTCACAATGACCCGTAGGTTGTCAACATTCATCTAAATAGGTATGAGGTGAGGCGACTATTGGTGGATACATGTAGTTCCGTTAATCTCCTCACTTTAAAGGTTTTTAATAAGTTGGGCTTGGATAAAAATAACTTTGCTAAAGTCTCCTATCCATTAGAAGGATTAGGAGATAAAACCGTGGCAGTACTAGACACCATCAACCTCCTCCTTCTGCTGGGTGGATGAGAAGCATAAGCGAGAGTTGTATGTGGAGTTTGCGGTGGTAGATATCCCACTTGCATACAATGTAATACTCGGTCGCTCGGTTCTAAACTGTCATGATATAATTATTAACATGGGTGCTATGTCTCTTAAGCTACCTACTCCAAGGGGATTAGCTGTAGTCCAAGGCAACCAGAACTCGACCCAAGAATATTACAGACACTCTAGAAAAACCTTGGAAAAGTGACGATACCCATTGACTTGCTAGAGAAGCTTATTCCCACATAAAATCAAAGCCAGCAGACTCAGTAGAAGAGGTCCAGTTAGCTAAGGATAAAAAGGTATGGTTTAGTACTGCATTAATCAATGAAATAAAAAATCGTTTAATAGAATTACTAAGATGCAGAGTGACAACTTTCACTTAGTCTCTCAAAGATGTGACAAGGGTGGATCCAACTCTTATCACCCATAAGTTGTCTATTGACAAAACAATAAAACTGGTGCAATAAAAAAAGGAAGTTTGCTCTGGAGAGACAACAGGTGATTTAGGGAATGCAGGATTAATAAAGAAAGTCTAGTATCCTACATAGCTCGCCAATGTAGTACTTGTAAAGAAGGCCAACAGAAAATGGAAGATATGCATGGATTTTATTGACTTGAAAAAAGCATGTCCAAAGGACCATTATCCACTCCTATCTACCGATAGGTTAGTGGACTCGATTCGGGTCAAATAGTGATTTTCTTTCTTGATGTCATTTCAAATTACCACTAGATCATGATACATACTGAAGATGCAGAAAAGACTGCGTTCATTACTAACGTAGAAGTATTTTGCTACAAAGTAATGCCGTTTGAACTAAAAAATGTAGGGGCGACTTACCAAAGACTAGTGTCATGTATCTTTAAAGACAATGGGATTAACAGTCGAGGTGTATGTGGATGACATGGTAGTAAAGATCCAGCCCTTAGAATATCATCTAGATGATATCCGAAAAGTTTTTGATGTATGTTAAATGCAGGATTAATAAAGGAGGTCTAGTATCCTGTATGGCTCGCCAAAGTAGTACTTGTAAAGAAGGCCAATGGAAAATGGAGGATGTACATGGATTTTACTGACTTGAACAAAGCATGTCCAAAAGACCATTACCCACTCCCATCTATCGACAGGTCAGTGGACTCGACTTGGGTCAAACAATGATTTTCTTTCTTGATGTCATTCCAGGTTACCACCAGATCATGATGGATATTAAAGATGCAGAAAAAATTGCGTTCATTATTGAGGTAGAAATATTATGCTACAAAGTGATGTCGTTCAGACTAAAAAATGTAGGGGCGACTTACCAAAGACTAGTGTTAGAGATCTTTAAAAATGATTAGATCAACAGTTGAAGTGTATGTGGATGACATGATGGTAAAGAGTCAATCCTTAGAAGATCATCCAGATGATATTCGAAAAGTTTTTGATGTATTAGATAAGGCAGGTATAAAACTAAACCCTAAAAAATGCACTTTCGGGATAAAAGTTAGGAAGTTTTAGGGGTATATAGTTTTAGAAAGAGGTATAGAAGCAAACCCTAAAAATTAGTGCCATTCAAAATATGGAGGCACATTAAATGATTAATGAAATACAAAAGTTGAATGAGCGGGTCATAGCTCTTGGCCAGTTTATATCATACTTGGCCATAAGGTGTCTCCCGTCCTTTAAAGTCTTAAAAGGTAAAAATAAGTTTATTTGGAGGGAAGAAGAAGAAAAAGCATTTGAAAGCTTAAAAACCTTTTCATCATTTCCTCCATTGCTAAGCTCGCCTGTCGAAGGCGATGTTTTGTTTCTATACTTGTTTGTGACGTAGGAACCAGTAAGCTCGATACTCATTCGTGAGAATAAAGAGGAGCAAAGCCTAGTTTATTATGCCAACCAAGTCTTGAAAGGGGTAGAACTGAACTATCCTCCTCTCGAGAAATTGGCATTGACAGTTGATAGAGCATATTTTAGTCCACTTTATCATTATGTTCTTGATGTTTATTTACATCTTTTCTGCCTAATTTTATGGTTTTAATCATGTTTTGCAGATATTAGGTGTAAAGAGACATTCTGGAGAAAATGCTCTTAAAACTGCCAAAAAGTGCCAAATATAGAAAGTGCCAAAAAAGGAAACTTTTCAAATAAGGAAATTTTTCAGAAAAGGAAAGTTTTCAAATAAGGGAAGTGCAGAAGCAAAAGCAAATAAGGAAAACTCAGTCAGAAGATTATTTGAAATTCAAATCGCAGATCTTTCTTTCCTTGTTCAAAGATGTGCACACACTGCAGCAGTCATATATTCCTATTTAGGCAGCAAGATTTCATGAAGACGCACTTGCCTCTTCTGCGTTCAGCATTCAAAATTCAAACGAATGCTCCACCTAAAAAGGAAAGACAGGACAGATATCTTTCCACTTTTGCACATTGATGACTGCGCTCCACTTCCTCTTCTGCAGTCCATGCGCACACCACCTGCCTTTTGAAGACCAAGGCGCCTCTCCTTCCTCTTCTGAATCCCTTGGTACGTGCCTATTTCCTTCTGAAGCTCAAGCCATGTCTCTTTCCTCTTCTGAAGCCTTGAAGCACATCTCCTTCCCCCTGAAGCACAAGCTGCGCACCACTTGCCTTCTGAAACATCAAGCCGCACGCCACCTTTCTCTTTTGCAACATGTTGAGCGGCAAGACTTGTATGGGCAGCACCTTGGGCAGCCTCTTCACTAAAAAGGAAGCAAGTGAGATCTAGGGCAGCATTTGAACTCTATAAAAAGGTACACCTTTGGCAGCCGCACCTCTCTTCTCCATCTCATCTCTTCAGTTGGCACAAGACACACTGAACAAGGCTCCTTCAGTTTCTTTCTTCTTCTACCTTTCTTTATTTTTGGTTTTTGTTCAGCCATGAGTGGCTGAAACCTTTTATTCTAGTTGAAGATTGGTTGAAACTAAGGTTGTTTAAAGGATTGTGAGATCTGAACATAAAGCGTTTGCCTTTGATTTGTTCAATATTCATACAGTTCAATATTCATACAGTTCATGCTTGAATTCTATTATTACTTTGTTGTTTTGATCAAATTGGCCACTTGATTCTTGATTGCAAGGTAATTAATTGTTAGTTTGGATAATTTTAAGTCCGTAATTGCTTGAATTATTCAAACATAAGAACACTTGGTGTAACAACTAAGGAATTGTATGTTCTAGCAACATCTCATGCGTTTGAGTAGTTAGGATTGGATCTCTCTCTTTCTTCATGCAATTAACAATTGTTTGATGCCTAAGGTCCAAGGACGTTCCTTGGCAATTTGTTAATTAGTAATTAATTAGAGGATGTTCCCTAATTGGTTTAATCATAAGGAGAGACATGGTGGTGAAAAGTGTTTTCCATCTCCATAACTAATCTATTGAATCAACCTAAAGAATATAAGTTTCATTGATCAATCCAAACAACCAAGGTGGATCCATCTCTTCAACTAGACCTTTCTCATATTGAATTTCCATTTTATTTTCATATTCTGCTCATTTAATTGTTTTCAGTAGTTGCTAATCAAATCAATCTCAAAACCCCCCATTTTACTTTACATGCACTTTTATTTTATTTGCTTTCAGTTTATTCGTTCTCAGTGCGTTCTCTTGGTCCTGACAAGGAAGGTTAGTAAGTTTATAATTCTCTGTGGATTCGATCCTTTACCACTATCTGCAGTAGTAATATTGTTGATAATTGGAAAGGTTATTTTTGACCGGCTTCGACAACTGCGAGTCAAAAATTAGCGCCGTTGCTGGAGAATTGTTCTAACTTGCTTATTTTTCTTTTATGACCAGATCTGAACATAGGGAGACTCTGCCTTACGATCCGAAAATTGAACACACCATCAGAAGGCTAGGCAAGCAAGTCATTCGGCCTGAAGAACCAACACAAGCCGAACCACCCATTGCACAAGCACCAATCGCAAACCATCATCTGAACACCACCGGAACACACCACCAAGCCGCACCAATGGCTGAAAATCATCCACAAGATGCTGCCCATAATGGACATGCTGTCCATGACCAAATAATTCAAGAAAATCCAGCCATTAGAGCACCAAGACCAAGAGAAAGAACCATGAGAGAGTTGGCAACACCTGTAGGTGATCAAGCACCACTTTGCATCAATTATCCACCACTGACAGTTCCCTTTGAACTGAAAACAGGTTTGATCCATCTTCTTCCTAAATTTAGAGGTCGAGAAAATAAAAATCCACACAAGCACTTGAAAGAGTTCAATATTGTCTATTCATCTATGAGACCTTAAGGCATTTCTGAAGATCATGTTAAGTTAAGAGCTTTTCCTTTTTCACTTGATGATTATGCTAAGGATTGGTTATTTTATTTGCCACCTGGATCTATTACTTCCTGGGATGATATGGTTATAACTTTTCTGAATAAATACTTCCCAACATCTAAAGCCATTGGCATAATAAGAGAAATCACTAGCATAAGACAGAAACCATCTGAGGACTTATATGATTATTGGGAAAGATTTGAAAGATTGTGTACAGGTTGTCCTCTGTTAGTGTATATGCCCTAGGCCATTATCTTGGACCTTTTTGTATGTCGTTTTGGTTATTAATAAAAGAGGTTTTTATCATTATTATTTGTTTGCATGTTACATAATAATGATTATCATCCCTGGTTACTTATTATTATGTTGATAATAATAAAATATAACTGGTATGATTATTGATTGATAATCATGAGATGATTATGTATATGTTGATATAATTCAATAATCATAAATACTTGTTAGAGAACAAAGTATTGAATGGACCCGCATTGAGATCACTACATGAGTCATTGTCATAAGTGAATTTCAAAGTAGTTATGTCTTAATCCTTTGACTTGAGATTGTCATAGTTTCCAACATAAGGACTATTATGTTTTGACATAACCAAACGTTGTCTTTAATCGGACAATCATAAAGGTTATGATTGCCTTTATGATTGAGCATAATAGAAATTATGTAGAGGATAATGAACAATCAAGATAGGATTTGTCCCTCTCTATGAGAGAGATATCTTCTGGGCCCCTCGATAAGTGAGACTGAGAAATGCATGGCCGTGCTCAAATGAATTAATAGTGTGATCAATATCATTTGAATTTATCAGTCTACTTAGAGATCGAGAAATCATAAGTTTGAACATTATAAGTTTGACATTGACCATGACTTATGTTCAAACTAGATATCGTGTGACAAAGGGATTAATTCATGTTCTATTTCTTAGGCTTTATTGGATTATTGATCCTTATATTAGTTGGATAGTCATAATGTCTTGCTAGAGGCCACTTATGACTTATGGGTCTTGTGGGACTGGACCTATTGCCAATTAATGTGAACCTATTGGGTCACACACAAAAGAATGTTGTTGATGTGCTATGTCATATTAATGGGCTAAAAGCCCAAAACCCATTAATATAATTAATAATAATAAAGTGTTATTATTATTAATCATTAATATAATTAATAATAATAATAAAATGTTATTATTATTATTGATATTAATTATTAATATAGTTAATAATAATAAAGTGTTATTATTATTAATTATTTATTATTATGAGATAATAATATTTAAAAGATCTGCAGTCTATCTGTAAGTGTTACAGATAAAGAACTCTATCACATAAGATATTTGAGTATCTGCGAGATTGTGATAGTGGGTTCTGAGCACAACTATTTTAGGAAAAGAGTTGGTGGAAAACAAAAGACTGAAATATATAAATACTCCTACTACGAATTGTGGGGGTTGACGACGTTTTGAGAAAACTCAGTCTAATAGCTGCAGATTGTGGAGCACATAATCTATCCATCTTTGAGAGAGCTAGCACTCTAGAAGGATAGAAGACGTTCGTGTAGATACCATAGAGGGTGTTCGTTTGAAAAAGCAGCACCATCAGTCTAACATTGTATCTTCTCAACGAGATTAACAGGTTAGTCTCATATTCTCCTTGTGAATTAAACGAAGCACTCGGATTTTGGGAAAGGAAATCAGAGAAATTTTATTTTTCCGCAGCACATTTGGGTTGCAATAATCTCTGGATTTCCTAACATCCTCAACATGATATGTTAGACAAGTCACTCATAGAATTCTTCTATGGAGAACTGTTGTCATCAGAAAGAAAGTTCATTGATGTAGTCTGTGGAGGCTCAATTGCAGACAAAACACCTAGAGAGATGAGAGAGTTGATCTCGACACTTGCAGCCTCATCTAGGCAACATGGAGAAGAAAAGTAACTGCAGAGAGAAGCCCATGAGGTAAGTACATCTGCTCTTTCCTCTCAGATTTCTGCACTAACCTCTGCCATGACAAATTTCTTCATAGGCCAACCTCAACAAACCCAGCCAACTAGGCCATGTGGGATCTGTGCATATGTAGGACATCCAACTAATCAATGTCCTACACTATAAGAGGATAGCCAGCAAGTGAATGCCATTGGAGGTGTAACGACCCGAAAACCGGACCGCTACCGGCGCTAGGATCCAGATCGGCTTAAGGTCGCCGGGACCCATAGCAAGCCAAACATACTTCCTATATACCTGTTTAATCCCATACATGATCAATACATACATAAAAATTTTGAACTTTTCTTTTCATTCATTCACCAAACTCAACCTGTGCATGCACTAAATATAAACATAATCATTAACCCCATACTGGAGTCCTTAACAATGCTCCAATGGGGTAACATATCATGCCTTAAGTCTGGTTTACATAAAACATCATTAAAATCATGTACTCAAGGGGATTAACAACATATTGGGGTCAAGCACAACTCTAATCCTCAATAACATCATTACATTACATAATTGTTTAATACTATCCATTACATTTCAATATTTATCATGTCCACCACTAGCTATTACACAATCATGACTTTACTCTAGCTGACCTCCTGGTCTATCCCATACCTGCATACCTGGGGGATTAGGGAAATGGGGTGAGCTACTAGAGCCCAGTGAGTAGAAACATAAAACATCATATATAAAACATATGCATTTATGGAATGCATCACAACACAAACATATCATATCAAGGATGGACTTGTCACCAATAGCCCTCTACATATCCAATCGTGCCAGAACGTAGAATGGGTCCTGGTCTTTCTCTTAAACATAACATTCCAAAGTGTCAGAACGTAGAATGGGTCCTGGTCTTTCTCTTACATGGTGCCAGCGAACGTAGAATGGGTCCCACTGGTCTTTCATTCCGTACCGTACATATCATATCATCACATCATAGATCAAGGGCTATGGATCATCCAATATCCATCCGCACCAACATAATCATATGCAATACAACATATTCGTGAATTCCAGTGCAAACAACCTATTACATAACATGGCAATTATGATGCATGAATCATGCTAAAACCTTCATTACTTGCTTAAAAACATAAAGAGTCATTCTACTCACCTTTGACTAGCTCTGACAAGACTCTGAAGCAGCTGACTCACTGCTGGGGGTCTCGATTCCTCAGGTCCGAACCTACACAGGTGGACTTAAATGAGGGACCTAACATACTAGAACATGACTCTAAAATACTCCCCAAAAACCCCCTAAAACACCTTAAAACAATCATAGAAATCATGCAAAGGAGGGCTGAACAGGGCACTTTCGGCGGCCGAAGGTTCCCTCCAGAGGCGAAACTTATGCATGTTCGGCGGCACCTTCGTCGGCCGAAACTCCCTTTCAGAGCCGAAAGTCTACTTTCGGGGGCAGGATTCGGCAGCCAAAAGTTGGCCTCCACAGGCAGGTTCGGCGGCCGAAAGAGCCTTCGGCTGCCGAACCTGAGTTCTTCCCAAGGGCAGAACTCAGCCTCTTTCATGCATAAAAACCTCCCAATCCATTCACACATGCATTTACCTATTCTACAACAAGAAAACTCAAGCCAACAAGCATATAGGGGTCTCAAACTATCCTAAACCCCAATACAACACATCAAACATGCATAAACAACCCATATTGTCCATAAACACAACATAAACCAAAAACTCAACATAAACCTAATCATGCATTTCTACCCCATAGATCTTCATAAAACTTGTTTAAAATATACAAGGAAGGTCGGATCTAAGCTTACCTCTTGAAGATCGAGAGGAAAGACGATCCTAGCTTGGAGATGGGGAGAAATCCACTCTTTGGTCTCCAAGCTCCAAAACTTGCTCTTTTGCTCAAATATCTTCAAACCAAGTGAAAACTCATAAGAAAATCATGAAGATTCGAAGGAAGAAGCTCAAAATCGATGAGGGACGGCGGAGAACTCACCTTGGCCGAAAACGGAGAGAAAAGCTCACCCGTTCGGACATGGGGACCCCTTTATAGGTGGCTGGCCAGGCCACTTTCAAGGGCCTAACGTGCCTCCGCATGCATGCCATGTTCGGCAGCCGAACATAAGGTTCGGCGGCCGAACCTGGACTTCCCTCACTCATAACCTGGGTCTTCCTCCAATGTTATTTTCATACAAAACTCATTTCCTTTCTTGCTTAAAACCATAAAATACATTAAAATTTTTTATGAAAACATGGTTTTACCCTTCTAGAGGTTTTCGACATCCGAGATTCAACCGGACGGTAGGAATTCCGATATCGGAGTCTAGCCGGGTATTAGATTCTTCCCCCCTTAAGAACATTCGTCCCCGAATGTTCACCAACAAACATAGCATGGCACAAAACATGATCATACAAAGCACATAGCACTCACCTTAGAAGAGATGAGGATATTGCTGGAGCATGGACTCCCGCATCTCCCAGGTACACTCCTCGATGTTGTGGTGATTCCAAAGGACTTTTACCATCGGGATTTCCTTGTTCCTTAGCTTTCTGATCTGGGTGTCAAGAATCCGCACTGGCCGCTCAACATAGGTGAGATCTTCTTGGATTTCCACATCAGGCTCACTAAGAACCTTGCTCGGATCTGACACTAACTTTCTTAACATAGAAACATGGAAAACCGGATGGATTCTTTCCATTGAAGCAGGTAAATCCAGCTTATACGATACATTCCCGATCTTTTGCAAGATTTCAAAGGGTCCGATATACCGTGGAGCTAGCTTACCTTTCTTCCTGAACCGAATCACCCCTTTCATTGGAGACACTTTGAGCAATACCAAATCCTCCTCCTGAAACTCTACTTGCCTTCTGCGGATATCTGCATAACTCTTTTGCCTGCTTGCAGCAGTCTTGATCCTTTCTCTGATTATGGGCACCACTTTACTGGTGATCTCTACAAGCTCAGGCCCTGCCAAGGCCCTTTCTCCAACTTCCTCCCAGCAAACAAGTGACCTGCACTTCCTTCCATATAAAGCCTCATATGGAGCCATCTCTATGCTAGCATGATGGTTGTTATTGTAAGCAAACTCCACCAAAGGTAGATGCTGCCTCCAAGAACCGCCAAAATCTAGCACACACATTATGAGCATATCTTCTATAGTCTGGATGGTCCTCTCTGACTGTCCATTCGTCTGTGGATGAAAAGCAGTGCTAAAATCCAACTTGGTACCCATAGCGTTCTGCAGACTCCTCCAAAACCTGGAGGTGAACTGGGGCCCTCTATCAGACACTATTGAAACAGGAACCCCATGCAGCCTGACAATCTCATCTACGTACACCTGTGCCAACTTGTCCATAGAATAGCCACTCCTGATAGGGATGAAGTGAGCAGATTTGGTCAATCTGTCCACAATCACCCATATGGAGTCAAATTTATTGGACGTCGCCGGTAGCCCCACCACGAAGTCCATAGCTATATTCTCCCATTCCCACTCTGGAATAGGTAGTGGGTTAAGCATTCCAGCCGGCTTCTGATGTTCCAGCTTCACCCTCTGACATATTTTGCAGGCTGACACAAACTGTGCCACTTCTCTCTTCATAGCTGGCCACCAATACACTCTCTTAAGATCTTGATACACTTTGGTGGCTCTAGGGTGAACACTGTATCTGGCATTATGAGCCTCTCTCATAATGTCTCCCTTTAGCCCTACGTCATCTGGTACACACAATCTATTCCCATAGCGGAGGATCCCCTTGCTGCCAAATCTGAACTCTTCATTCTTGCTCGACTGAACAGTCTTGGCAATCTTCACTAACTCTGGATCCTCATGCTGTTTCTGAGCCACCTGCTCCAGAAACACAGGTGTTACTCTCATCTGGGCTATCAAAGCACCTGTACCAGACAACTCCAACTGCAAACCTTCATTGATGAGCTCGAAGAACTGCCTCACTACTGGTCTCCTCTCTGCTGAAATATGTGACAAACTGCCAAGTGATTTCCGGCTTAAGGCGTCTGCCACAACCTTCACCTTACCCGGATGATACTGAATCTTGCAATCGTAGTCACTAAGCAGTTCTACCCATCTTCTCTGCCTCAAATTCAACTCTCTCTGACTCAAGATGTACTGCAGGCTCTTATGATCTGTGAAGATCTCACATTTCACCCCATAAAGGTAGTGCCTCCACATCTTGAGTGCAAAGATCACCGCTGCCATCTCTAGGTCATGTGTAGGGTAATTCAACTCGTGCTTCTTCAGCTGCCTAGAAGCATAAGCAATCACCCTTTCATTCTGCATAAGCACACAACCCAGTCCTATACGGGACGTATCACAATACTCTGTGAAGTCTTCATTACTAGTTGGCAGAGCTAACACTGGTGCCGACTTCAACCTCTTCTTCAGCTCTTCGAAGCTCTCTTCACACTGGTCGGTCCACACAAACCTCTGGTTCTTCTTCGTCAGTCTGGTCATAGGAGCCGCAATCTTAGAAAAGTCCTGTACGAACCTCCTGTAGTAACCTTCCAAACCCAAGAAGCTCTTGATCTCTGTCACTGTAGTGGGTCTAGGCCAGTTAGCTACGACTTCTACCTTCTTGGGGTCCACCTTTATCCCATTTTCTAACACAACATGCCCCAAGAATGAAATGCTCCTCAGCCAGAACTCACACTTGGAGAACTTGGCATACAAGCCGTGTTCCCTCAAGGTCTGCAAAACTAACCTCAGATGATAGGCATGCTCCTCTGCATTCCTGGAATACACTAAGATATCATCTATGAAGACAATAACAAAGTGATCCAGGTATTGACTGAAAACTCTGCTCATGAGGTCCATGAATGCTGCAGGGCCATTGGTTAACCCGAACGGCATCACAAGGAACTCATAATGCCCATATCTAGTCTTGAACGTCGTCTTCGGCACATCCTCTTCTCTTATTCTTAGCTGATGATACCCCGATCTCAGATCTATTTTGGAGAAACAACCTACTCCTGCTAGCTGGTCGAATAGATCGTCGATCCTCGGCAACGGGTACTTATTCTTGGTAGTGACCTTGTTCAACTGCCTGTAGTCGATACAAAGCCTGAGGGATCCATCCTTCTTTTTCACAATAGCACTGGAGCACCCCAAAGTGAGGTACTCGGTCGGATGAAGCCCTTATCTACCAACTCTTGTAACTGCTCCTTAAGCTCCTTCAATTCTGCTGGTGCCATCCTGTAGGGAGGGATAGAGATCGGTCTAGTTCCAGGCATCAACTCAATTTCGAACTCTATCTCCCTAGCAGGTGGTAGACCTGGCAGCTCGTCTGGAAAAAGGTCTAAAAACTCACTGACCACGGGCACCGAGGCAGGCTTTCTGACATGACTATCCAGCTCTCTCACACAAGAGCTAGAACCCTCTGACAACCTCTCCTACGTACCCTACGAACTTGACAGGCTGACATTAAACCTCTAGGCATCCCTACACAGTCCCCTCAGAAAAATACCTCTGACTCATCCTGTCCTCTGAACCTGACTACCTTATCTCTGCAGACCAAGATAGCACTACAAGTAGAAAAACCCAATCCATCCCTCGATTGGCGTCCAGACAATAAGTCTAGGACCTCAAGGTTGGGTGGAAGGCATCTACCCTCAGCTGACATAGATCTGAACCGACAGACTAACTCTACCACAGATGGATCACACTTGGATTCACTGACCTAAGGAGGACATTCTAGCCCAGAAGTTATCAACTCAACCTCTCGACGGCTCCTAGAGCAACTAAAGAAAGAGAAACACCAGAGTTCACAATAACATACACATCAGAACATTCAAAAATGAGCGTACCAGACACCACCATGTTCGATGTGTTTGCCTCTTGCTGAGCTTGGGTGAAGATCCGAGCTGGAGCTGACGGACCTTCTCCACGGGAACCCTCAGAAGAAAAGGCTGACCCTCTTCCTCTGCCTCGACCACTAACCTGAAATATGGCTGGAGCTACTGGCTAAGCCGCTCTACCTGAAACTGCCTGCTGGGATTGGGCCAACCAGGGCGCAGTGGGACACTCACGTGCTATGTGCCCCTCCTGTCCGCACCTATACATAGATTGGTTCCATACCGACAGACTCCCTTATGTGGCCTTTCGCACCTCATGCATTTTGAACTGCCTGAGCCAGAGCTTGAGCCACCGCCAAAACCCAGACTAGCCTTCAAATTCTTCTAGAACTTCTTCTTCGACCTTCTGAGGCCTCTGTCCCACTTCTTACTTTTCGTGGAGGCTGTACTCAAAGTGGAGGGATCAATCCCTCTTGAACCCGAGATTCTGGAATCCTGAGTCTGAGCATCCTCCTGAGAATCTCCCATACCTTCTCCTGACACTCTGATTCCCAAACTGATATCCCTTCTCTGAACATCCATCTCTGCTTCCCTCATACTAGCTGCCATCCTTCTTGGAGCCATTCATTCTCTACTCACATCAAAAGACCTTTCAGGGTCCCTTGATGTTCCCCATCTGTTGACTCCCCATGACTGCGCTCTTGGCAGGGTAGGGGGAAAGGTGCCCATACCTTCCCTCTCAGATGGAACTCCAGTCGATTCCACAGATCGACGAGTACCTCGCATCCTAGCTCCTCTGTAGAACAACACACAAGCATACAAACAATCATTAGCATCATACGGTTCAGGTGGAAACACATGAACCTGCATCACATACATCACATACATAGCATATCATTAATACACATGCATATCATCATGGCATTTCACATCATCATTCAAGACAGGACTCTAGATCCTATCCTAGTGGACATGATTTTCCTATTGTGCTTGACCTTCTATAACATCTATGAGCCCGACACTCTAGGTCCGACCATATGAACCTAGAGCTCTGATACTAATGTGTAACGACCCAGAAATCGAACCGCTACCGGCGCTAGGATCCAGATCGGCTTAAGGCCGCCGGGACCCGTAGCAAGCCAAACATACTTCCTGTATACCTGTTTAATCCCATACATGATCAACACATACATAAAAATTTTGAACTTTTCTTTTCATTCATTCACCAAACTCAACCTGTGCATGCACTAAACATAAACATAATCATTAACCCCACACTGGAGTCCTCAACAATGCTCCAATGGGATAACATATCATGCATTAAGTCTGGTTTACATAAAACATCATTAAAATCATGTACTCAAGGGGATTAACAACATATTGGGGTCAAGCACAACTCTAATCCTCAATAACATCATTACATTACATAACTGTTTAATACTATCCATTACATTTCAATATTTATCATGTCCACCACTAGCTATTACACAATCATGACTTTACTCTAGCTGACCTCCTAGTCTATCCCGTACCTGCATACCTGGGGGATTAGGGAAATGGGGTGAGCTACTAGAGCCCAGTGAGTAGAAACATAAAACATCATATATAAAATATATCCATTTATGGAATGCATCACAACACAAACATATCATATCAGGGATGGACTTGTCACCAATAGCCCTCTACATATCCAATTGTGCCAGAACGTAGAATGGGTCCTGGTCTTTCTCTTACATGGTGCCAACAAACGTAGAATGGGTCCCACTGGTCTTTCATTCCGTACCATACATATCATATCATCACATCATAGATCAAGGGCTATGGATCATCCAATATCCATCCGCACCAACATAATCATATGCAATGCTACATATTCATGAATTCTAGTGCAAACAACCTATTACATAACATGGCAATTATGATGCATGAATCATGCTAAAACCTTCATTATTTGCTTAAAAACATAAAGAGTCATTCTACTCACCTTTGGCTAGCTTTGACAAGACTCTGAAGCAGCTGACTCACTGCTGGGGGCCTCGGTTCCTCGGGTCCGAACCTACACAGGTGGACTTAAATGAGGGACCTAACATACTAGAACATGACTCTAAAATACTCTCCAAAAACCACCTAAAACACCTTAAAACAATCATAGAAATCATGCAAATGAGGGCTGAACAGGGCACTTTCGGCGGCAGGTTCGGCGGCCGAAAGTACCTTCAGAGCTGAATCTTCGGTGGCACTTTCGGCGGCCGAAGGTTCCCTCCAGAGACGAAACTCATGCATGTTCGGTGGCACCTTCGGCAGCCGAAACTCCCTTCTAGAGCCGAAAGTCCACTTTCGGGGGTAAGGTTCGCCAGCCAAAAGTTGGCCTCCACAGGCAGGTTCGGCAGCCGAATGAGCCTTCGGCTGCCGAACCTGAGTTCTTCCCAAGGGCAGAACTCAGCCTCTTTCATGCATAAAAACCTCCCAATCCATTCACACATGCATTTACCTATCCTACAATAAGCAAACTCAAGCCAACAAGCATATAGGGGTCTCAAACTATCCTAAACCCCAATACAACACATCAAACATGCATAAACAACCCACATTGTCCATAAACACAACATAAACCAAAAACTCAACATAAACCTAATCATGCATTTCTACCCCATAGATCTTCATAAAACTTGTTTAAAACATACAAGGAAGGTTGGATCTAAGCTTACCTCTTGAAGATCGAGAGGAAAGACGATCCTAGCTTGGAGATGGGGAGAAATCCACTCTTTGGTCTCCAAGCTCCAAAACTTGCTCTTTTGCTCAAATATCTTCAAACCAAGTGAAAACTCATAAGAAAATCATGAAGATTCGAAGGAAGAAGCTCAAAATCGATGAGGGAAGGCGGAGAACTCACCTTGGCCGAAAACGGAGAGAAAAGCTCACCCGTTCGGACATGGGGACCCCTTTATAGGTGGCTGGCCAGGCCACTTTCGGGGGCCTAACGTGCCTCCGCATGCATGCCATGTTCGGCAGCTGAACATAAGGTTCGGCGGCCGAACCTAGACTTCCCTCACTCATGCCTTCGGGAGCCTAAAGCACTCCCGAAATTCATGCATGTTCGGCAGCCGAACTTAAGGTTCGGCGCCGAACCTGGGTCTTCCTCCAAGGTTATTTTCATACAAAACTCATTTTCTTTCTTGCTTAAAACCATAAAATACATTAAAACATTTTATGAAAACATGGTTTTAACCTTCTAGAGGTTTTCGACATCCGAGATTCCACCAGACGGTAGGAATTCCGATACCGGAGTCTAGCCGGGTATTACAGGAGGGTACAACAACTAGCCCAGACATGATCCATATTCTAATACATACAACCCAGGCTGGAAAGACCATCCTAATTTCAGCTATGGAAGGGCCAACAATAATCAGAACTATCAGAACTACCAAAGGAATCAGGCCCAGCCAGTGACTTCAAGTTCCAATCAACACCTTTAAAGGATGATAGAAACACTTACAAACTCTATGCAGACACTCCAACAACAGATGGGACAGCTAATGAGCAAATCTGAATCCCAAGGTAAGCTTCCTTCCCAAACTGAAACTAACTCCAGACAAAATGTCAGTGCCATTACCTTGAAAAGTGGGAAAGAACTTCAAAATGCCAGATTCGAGGAAGAGAAGCAAGTTGCACAAGAGCCTGCACAAGAACCAATTGATTCAGAAGCCTCTCCAACGCAATTTGAAGAGCCATCTGCGTAAAGGCAAGCCTCTACACAACCTCCAGCGCAATCTGAAGCCATTCCTGCGCACAAGGCTGATCAAAAGATACGTTTTCAGATTCCACCTCCTTTTCCAAAGAGATTTGAAAGAACACAAAAAGAAAAGGAAGAAAAGGAGATCCTTTAGACTTTCAGAAAGGTGAAAATCAACATACCTCTACTAGATGCTGTTAAGCAGATTTCCAGGTACGCAAAATTGTTGAAAGAGTTGTCTACAAACAGAAGAAAGCTTGCTGAGAGAGAGAAAGTAAGTGTAGGTGAAGTTGTTACTGCTGTTATTAAAAGAGAGCTCCCTACTAAATGCAAAGATAAAGGTATGTTTGCGATTTCTTGTAAAATAGGGAATGTTGGAATTAAGAAAGCTATGTGTGATCTTAGTGCATCCATAAATGTTATGCCCCTTTCCATCTATAATTCTTTGAATGCATGTGCACTGAAAGACACAAGAGTTGTGATACAATTAGCTGATAGATCTGTGGTATATCCCATAGGTGTTATAGAAGATGTGTTAGTTCAAGTAGATGAACTTGTCTTTCCTGCAGATTTTTATATGATTGATACTAAGGAAGACAATTGCAATGCTAGTTCTGACATCCTTCTTAGACGTCCTTTCTTGAGTACTGCTAGGACTAAGATTGATGTGCATGATGGTACCTTGACCATGGAGTTTGAAGGAGAAGTCATTAAATTTAATGTCTATGATGCTGTAACGACCCGAAAATTGGACCGCTACCGGCGCTAGGATCCAGGTCGGCTTAAGGCCGCCGAGACCCGTAGCAAGCATGACAACCTGTTTAATCCCATACATGATCAAGAAAATACATAAAAATTTAAAACTTTTCTTTCGTTCATACACCAAACTCAACCTGTGCATGCACTATACATAAACATAATCATAATCATGACCCCTCTTTGGGATCTCATCAATGCCCCAATGGGCGATACATCATAAGTTGAGTTGGTTTGCATAAACATCAAAAATATATAAGATCATGCATTAAAAGGGATATCTTATACATATAGTCAAGCACAACCTCTAATCCTCAAAGTCATTACATGACTAAAACTGTACTCATACATAACATTAATACATTTATCATGTTATCATGTCCACACTATCTATTACATACACATGACTTTATTACTCTTACGGATCTCCTGGTCTACCCTGTACCTGCAATCCTGGGGAAAATGGGAGAGGGGTGAGCTACTAGAGCCCAGTGAGCAGAATAATAAAACATTCAAAACATATGCTAACATGGAATGCATCACATCACAGCTAATCACATCAAGGATGAACTTGTCACCAAAAGCCCTCTACATGGTCCAACTGTGCCAGAACGTAGAATGGGTCCTGGTCTTTCCCTTACATAGCATAACATAACAGTCCAACTGTGCCAGAACGTAGAATGGGTCCTGGTCTTTCCCTTACATGGTGCCAGTGAACGTAGAATGGGTCCCACTTGTAACGACCCGGAAACCGGTACCCCTCAGTAACGGTCCGAACCATCACTGGCACTAGGATCCAGATCGGCTTAAGGCTGCCGGGACCCGTAGTCAGCCAACTATACTCTCTGTGTACCTGATAAATCCCAAACATGATACAAAATGACTCAACAATCCTGTAAAACTCTGTAGGCTTAACTGCTGCTACTCAGATATGTCAATCTGAAATGGCCCTCAGGGCCTATACCAGGGACTACTATCTGCTGTGGGTCAAGGGATTGAAACCCTTTTAATCTGTAACACATCCCATTGGTATCTCATCAAAGCCATACGTTAAGCCCAACTCACACATTTCTCATCAAGAAACGTAAAACAGGATGCATGTACCAAGGGATTAATCATACATCACACTATGGCAAAGACACTAGAGAAAGCACAAGTCTATCCAGTAAATGACAGTACATATCGATACATTACCTGACAACTAATCTTTTAATTACATCATGTCCACTATGCTATTACAAACATACATTCATGCATCACTGTTCTCTGTACTCTTGCTGACTTTGACTTCCCATAGCTAGCTATCTCAGAACCTGCAAAACTGGGGTTAAGGGAGTGGGATGAGCTACTACAGCCCAGTGAGAAGGAACAGTAAACAGTTCATTAATTACATGCTTTCATGAAATGTATCACATCACAAACATATCACCTCAAGGATGAACTTGTCACCATAGCCCTCTACATACATAATAGTATGTCCAACTGTGCCAGGGGCGATTAGGCCTCACCTGGACTACTCTGATCTCTGATCTGACAGACTGTCTGTCTAACTCATAGTACCAGAAGCGACCTGGCCTATCCAGGAGCGACCTGGTATGGCTACCTCATGCCATAACTCTGTATCTGTACTCTGTGCTCTATCAAGGGCTAAGGATCATCCAACATTCATCCATACAAATATCATCTTATGCAATGCATCAAATTCGTGAAACGAATGCAATACAACCTAATATAACACATGGCATTTTATGATGCATGGAACATGCTAGAAGTATGTCATTTCTGAATTGAAAATTATAAAGTGTAGTTCCACTCACCTGTAGCCTCTGCTTGGCTAACTCTGGGCTAACTAGCTCTGGACCAACTCTAACTCTGAAGCAGCTACTATTGCTAAATACCTCGTTTTCTCGGGTCCAATCCTACAATGGAGGACTTAAATGAGGTACCAAACATACTCTATACACAACAGATAAACATCTCTTATACACCTTCCCAAAACCCCTCTAAAACACCTCAAAACATGCATGCAAAACAAGCAAAGGAAGGCTGGACAGGGCACTTTCGGCAGCACCTTCGGCGGCCGAATGTCTCCTCCAGAGACGAAAGTCAGGCATGTTCGGCGGCCTAACTTGGACTTTCGGCGGCCGAACCTGAGTTCATCCAGAACTCAGTTTCGTGCACAAGGACGCCTGCCAGTCCCTCCATCATCTGCTCAGCCCTCAATACCTGCATTTTAACCCCTCTAAAACATGCATAAACACTTAAACAAGCATAAAGGAGCTTCAAAAAACTTAAACTCCAACAAAACAAGCTCACAAGGCACACATCAAACATAAAGGATTCATAAACCCTATTATGCCCATCTCATGCAAACTCATGCCTAGCTCCCTTTTCCCTTTACAAAACTCATATAACACATCATAAAAACCATGGATCAACACTTACCTCTTGAAGAACAAAGGCTGGTATGATTCAAACTCAAAGATATGGAGAAACCAAGCTTCAAAAGCATCAAACTCCAAAACCTTGTTTAAAGCTCATAACTTTTCATTAAAACCTTGAAAGAGTTGAAGAAAAAACCATGAAAACACTTCAAGGAGATCAAGAACTTACCTAGGCCAGAAGGAGAGAAGAAGTCTCCCCCTTTTTCTGCCACTCGGTGCCCTTATAGATGAGCAACCGCCTCAGGTTCGGCGGCCAAACCTGCATGCAAAACCATGCTACGTTCGGCGGCCAAACATTGCCTTCGGGGGCCGAAACTAGGGGACTTTCGGCGGCCGAACTTTAACTTTCGGGGGCCGAATCTGCATTCTGCCTCCTTGGCCTTTTCTCTTCAAAACTCAATCATTTTCACTCTAAACCGTTAAAATACTTGAAAATAGTTTAGAAAACCTTTCTCTTACCCTTCTAGAAACCTCTGACATCCTCGAATTCCACCGGACGGTAGAAATTCCGATGTCTGAATCTGCCGGGTATTACATTCTTCCCCCCTTTAAGAACATTCTCTGCAAAGAGACACAGAGATTACTGACGGAAACCCTCTCGGGTTCTCTATACTTCCTAACTCTGTTGACCCTTAACTGCTTAATCTGTGTTCACACTGTACACTGATTGCTAACGTTTCTTTCTCTTTGACTCTTCTTCGCTGTCTTCATACTCTTCTGCCCTTGCCTCTAGCTTTACCTGTCTATCTATTTTAGATTCAAACAGACATGCCCCAAAACCGAACTCGTCTGATAGAACTTGGCCTCGATGCCGTGTTCTCGTAAATTCTACACTACTTCGTAGATCATGGGCATGCTTCTCTCTTTTTTTTTTTTTTTTTTTTTTACTCAACTGGCTTCTTCTCTTTTGATCCCTGCTAACTATACTGGACTATCTCTAGCTCTCTAGTTCTCTAGCTTTCGAGCTATCTGTTTCTATAGGATAAACTGATAAATGACTTCTGACTGAGGGCAGCTAACATCTCATCTACCTCACTCAGTAATAGCTGTCGTGTATACTCAGAGTCGCTGAGCAGTTTATAGACTCTTTACTACAACTCTGAGCTCAGCTCTATTCAATTGCTTTTCTCTACCTCTCAGCACATAGTGTCCGAATCTCAGATTTATCATCATCAATTCGACATGAGAACACCTGTCCTTGGTAGTGATTTTGCATCAACTGCTCACAGTCGTTACAAAATCTCAAGGTTTCATCCTTCGTTTCTCATACCAACACTGGAACATTTCAGGGTGAGGTACTAGGTCGGATAGAACCTTTATCTACCAAGCTTTTCTATATTACTCTGACTATGCTCTCTCTCTGCAGGTGCCATCCTGTAGGGTAGAAGGAAAGAAATAGTTCCGCGTCCAGACACCACTTCTATTCCAAACTCTGACTCCCTGACAGATGGTAAACCTGACAGCTCGTCTGGGCAAAAACATCTAGAACTCATTAGCAACGGGCATTGAGACTGATTCCCTGACCTGACTACTAAACATGCGCACAAGAGCTAGAACCCTTTGACAACCTTTCCTGTGTAAACGCTGAGCCTAATGGGCTGACATTAACTTCTAGGCACCCCTATACTGTCCCTCTAACGGACTGCCTCTGATCCATCTTAGCCTCTGAACTCTGAACTCTCCTACCTTGTCTCTGCAGACATAGGTAGTACCATGAGTAGTTAGCCAATCCGCCCTAGATTGACATCACCAGTCAACTCTAGAACCATAAGGTCAGCTGGATTGCATCTACTCACCACAAACTCTAAGCTGAACTGACTGACGCTGCCTCAGATGGATCATACTCGGGTCCACTAACCCAGCGAAAACACTCGAAGCCCAGAAGTCATCAAACCCCCCTCTATCTACGGCTCTCAAGACAACAGGGAAAGAAACATCAGGGTCCACGACAACCTACACATCTGAACACCCTCAAGTGAACGTATCTGACGTCACCGTGTTCGATGTGTGAGCCTCCTACTGAGTCAGGATGAAGATCCAAGCGAAAGCTAATGAATCTTCCCTCAGGACTCTACTGAAGAAAAGACTGACTCTTTTCTCTGCCTCAACTACTACCTAATCCCAGATTAAACTGAAAGCTCTTTCTAAACTTACACTTATTCTTCCTCTTTTCTTTTTCTGTTCTCTTCTAGTTTACTTACTCTTCTCTTTTCCTTCATCTGCTCTCTTTCACTTCCTGTTATGCTGTTCTTACCCTTCTCTTTCTTATTTTATTCTCTGACTTCTTGATTATCCTTGAGGGCTGCACTCGGAGATGAGAGATCATTCTCCCTATACCTGGATACAATCCAAGGCCATAGCATCTCATAGCAACACTCTCAAGCAGCTTTCCAAGCTTACTAACTCTAGTTACTTACTCGTTTGGCTTTTTCTATCTCTCTCACTCTACTGGTGTCATCCTGCAGAGAAGACGAAGAATGGTTCTGGGTTTAGACATCAGTCCTATATCCCATTCTAGTCTCTTAGCAGGTGGTAAATCTGACGGCTTGTTTGGACCAACATCTAAACCTTTGCTCTGGCTGCGGGCACTCAACCTGGTTCCCCTCCTAATCTGACGAACTACTATACTCTCTGACATAAGCACGAAACCTCTGATAACCTCTCCTAACCAGTTTACGAGCCTAGAGGGCTGATATTACATTTCAGGCATCTCTACACTGTCCCCTCAACAAACCACTTGTGAGCCACCCTGATCTCTAAGCCTGACGACTCTGTCTCTGCTATCTCAAGCAAGACTATGAGTAGCTAGCCCATCCACCCCTAGAATGATGTCAATCAATCACTCTAGAACCACTAGGTCAGTTGGAAGGCACCTACTCACAACTAGCACTGAACTAACACCGAACTCAACTGGCAGACTACCTCTGCCGCTGATGGATCACACTTGGGTCTATTGACCTAATGAGGACATTCTAATCCCTCAAGCACGAAGGAAAACGAAGCATCAGAGTCTCTAAGAGCAGACACATCAAAACATATGGAAGTGAAAAGTACCTGTCACCGCCATGTCCGATGTGTCAGCCTCCTGCTGCGTCAAAGCGAAGATCCGTGCTGGTACTGATGGACCTTCACCTGGGGAACCTTTGGAAGAAGGAGTGATCTCGCTCCCTCTGCCTCTGCCCAACGCCAAGGCTAAAGCTCCTGGCTGAGTCACTCTGTTTGAGGCTGTCTGCTGGGACTGTGTTCTCAAAGTCGCGGTGGAACACTCACGTGCTATGTGCCCCTCCTGTCCGCACCTGAAACATGCTGTTGTCCCTACTAAACAGACTCCCTTGTGCGGCCTACCACACCTCGGACATTTGGAGTTGTTCAAACCAGAGCTCGATCCCTCACCTATTCCCAGACCAGACTTGATCTGCTTCCAGAACTTGTTCTTCTTTGATCGTCTGAGGCCTCTACCTCCCTTCTTCCTTTCTATATCAGCCTCGTGCAGAGGGGAGAGATTCACATCACTTGTCCCTGCAAGTTTGGCACTAGCTTCTCTCTTCTGTGCCATATCTACTATATCATGGAACCTCTTCCTTGCGCTATCTGGAAAAACCCCTTCGGCAAACTCTGTTGCAAACTGCTCCCAGGATAAGCTTTCTACCCCCGGGTTCACATACTGGTTGAACCATTCCCTTGCCTTTTCACATTTCAATGTGACCCCTGCCATCTGAATGGCTCTACGCTCACTGGCTCCCAACTCATCAGTTATCATCTTGACCGTTCTGAGATACTCAAAAGGGTCATCACCAGTCTCAAACTTGGGAACATCTAATCGCAAATAGTCTGTCATCTGTACCCTATTTCCTCCAGGTGAACTAGGCTTAGGTATTTGGACAACTGGGGCTACTGGTTCTATTGGTGGTGGAGGAGGTGCAACATTCCCTAAGGTAGGGTTTGCTAAACTTGGATAACCAAAGAAGGGTGGAAACATGGTATACTGTGGATGTGGCGGTGGATATGGCGGATAAAAGGAAGGATAGGGCATAAAGGTGGGATATGGGTGATAACTAGGAAACTCTGATGTACCTCTCATCGGGTACTCTGCCCCCCACTGGTAGGGCGGATACTGAGGTGGAACAAATCTCGAGGCCTGAGTGCCTCCTTGAGACTCACCCATATCTCCTCCTAACCTGCTCCTGCCAAAGCTACCATCTCTGCTCTGCACATCCTCCTCTATGACTCTCATAAACCCTGACATACCACTCTGCACAACTCCCCTTCTACTCTCATCACTAGACCTTCTAGGGTCCCTTGATGTACCTTCTCTGCTTAAACTATCTGATGTTGCCTTTTGCAGAACAGGGAGTTGGGCATCCATGCCCTCATTCTCCGGCGGAGCTCCAGTCAATCGAGCAGATCGACGAGTTCCTCTCATCCTGCCTCTGACAAGCACAACATCACACAAAAAAATCATCAAATGATCCATGTGAGAACACATGAATCCGCAGCACATATCAAACATAACAATAATGCACATGCAGCTCATCATGGCATTTCACATCATCATGCAAGACAGGACTCCACATCCTATCCTCGTGGACATGATTTTACCTATTGTGCTTCCCTTCCTATACCAGACAACACCTCTTTCCGATGTGGGATATCTCTAGTCCGTGAGCAAAGATGCTCAGCACACCGTACTCTTGAGGCCCTAAGCTCTGATACCAATCTGTAACGACCCGGAAACCGGTACCCCTCAGTAACGGTCCGAACCATCACTGGCACTAGGATCCAGATCGGCTTAAGGCCGCCGGGACCCGTAGTCAGCCAACTATACTCTCTGTGTACCTGATAAATCCCAAACATGATACAAAACGACTCAACAATCCTGTAAAACTCTGTAGGCTTAACTGCTGCTACTCAGATATGTCAATCTGAAATGGCCCTCAGGGCCTATACCAGGGACTACTATCTGCTGTGGGTCAAGGGATTGAAACCCTTTTAATCTGTAACACATCCCATTGGTATCTCATCAAAGCCATACGTTAAGCCCAACTCACACATTTCTCATCAAGAAACGTAAAACAGGATGCATGTACCAAGGGATTAATCATACATCACACTATGGCAAAGACACTAGAGAAAGCACAAGTCTATCCAGTAAATGACAGTACATATCGATACATTACCTGACAACTAATCTTTTAATTACATCATGTCCACTATGCTATTACAAACATACATTCATGCATCACTGTTCTCTGTACTCTTGCTGACTTTGACTTCCCATAGCTAGCTATCTCAGAACCTGCAAAACTGGGGTTAAGGGAGTGGGATGAGCTACTACAGCCCAGTGAGAAGGAACAGTAAACAGTTCATTAATTACATGCTTTCATGAAATGTATCACATCACAAACATATCACCTCAAGGATGAACTTGTCACCATAGCCCTCTACATACATAATAGTATGTCCAACTGTGCCAGGGGCGATTAGGCCTCACCTGGACTACTCTGATCTCTGATCTGACAGACTGTCTGTCTAACTCATAGTACCAGGAGCGACCTGGCCTATCCAGGAGCGACCTGGTATGGCTACCTCATGCCATAACTCTGTATCTGTACTCTATGCTCTATCAAGGGCTAAGGATCATCCAACATTCATCCATACAAATATCATCTTATGCAATGCATCAAATTCGTGAAACGAATGCAATACAACCTAATATAACACATGGCATTTTATGATGCATGGAACATGCTAGAAGTATGTCATTTCTGAATTGAAAATTATAAAGTGTAGTTCCACTCACCTGTAGCCTCTGCTTGGCTAACTCTGGGCTAACTAGCTCTGGACCAACTCTAACTCTGAAGCAGCTACTATTGCTAAATACCTCGTTTTCTCGGGTCCAATCCTACAATGGAGGACTTAAATGAGGTACCAAACATACTCTATACACAACAGATAAACATCTCTTATACACCTTCCCAAAACCCCTCTAAAACATCTCAAAACATGCATGCAAAACAAGCAAAGGAAGGCTGGACAGGGCACTTTCGGCAGCACCTTCGGCGGCCGAATGTCTCCTCTAGAGACGAAAGTCAGGCATGTTCGGCGGCCTAACTTGGACTTTCGGCGGCCGAACTTGAGTTCATCCAGAACTCAGTTTCGTGCACAAGGACGCCTGCCAGTCCCTCCATCATCTGCTCAGCCCTCAATACCTGCATTTTAACCCCTCTAAAACATGCATAAACACTTAAACAAGCATAAAGGAGCTTCAAAAAACTTAAACTCCAACAAAACAAGCTCACAAGGCACACATCAAACATAAAGGATTCATAAACCCTATTATGCCCATCTCATGCAAACTCATGCCTAGCTCCCTTTTCCCTTTACAAAACTCATATAACACATCATAAAAACCATGGATCAACACTTACCTCTTGAAGAACAAAGGCTGGTATGATTCAAACTCAAAGATATGGAGAAACCAAGCTTCAAAAGCATCAAACTCCAAAACCTTGTTTAAAGCTCATAACTTTTCATTAAAACCTTGAAAGAGTTGAAGAAAAAACCATGAAAACACTTCAAGGAGATCAAGAACTTACCTAGGCCAGAAGGAGAGAAGAAGTCTCCCCCTTTTTCTGCCACTCGGTGCCCTTATAGATGAGCAACCGCCTCAGGTTCGGCGGCCAAACCTGCATGCAAAACCATGCTACGTTCGGCGGCCAAACATTGCCTTCGGGGGCCGAAACTAGGGGACTTTCGGCGGCCGAACTTTAACTTTCGGGGGCCGAACCTGCATTCTGCCTCCTTGGCCTTTTCTCTTCAAAACTCAATCATTTTCACTCTAAACCGTTAAAATACTTGAAAATAGTTTAGAAAACCTTTCTCTTACCCTTCTAGAAACCTCTGACATCCTCGAATTCCACCGGACGGTAGAAATTCCGATGTCTGAATCTGCCGGGTATTACACCACTGGTCTTACATTCCGTACCGTACATATCACATCGTCACATCATAGATTGAGGGCTATGGATCATCCAACATTCATCCACATCAACATTAAAATGTGCAATGCAACATATTTGTGGATTCTAATGCAAACAACCTAAAACATCATATGGCAGTCATGATGCATGAACATGCTCAAAACTATACGATTAAGTTGCTTAAAAAAATAAAGGTTTATTCCACTCACCTCTGGGTAGCTCTGACTAGACACTGGAGCAGCTAACTCACTGCTGGGGTCCTCGGTTCCTCGGGTCCGAACCTACACAGGTGGACTCAAATTAGGGACCAAACAAACATGAACATAACTCTAAACTACTCCCCAAAAACCCCCTAAAACATCATGAAACAATCATAGAAAAACATGCAAGAGAGGGCTGGACAGGGCACTTTCGGCGGCAGGTTCGGCGGCCGAAAGTCCCTCCAGAGCCGAAACCCAGGCAGGTTCGGCGGCACCTTCGGCGGCCGAAAGTCCCAGACAGAGACGAAAGTCTCTTTTCGGGGGCAACTTCGGCAGCCGAAAGGCCTGCCTCCCCAGCCATGTTCGGCGGCCGAAAGTTCCTTCGGCTGCCGAATCTGGTTTCTGCCAAAGGGCAGAAACTTGGCTCCTTTAAGCACATTTGCCTCCAAAACTTCCAATCATGCATTTAGCTCAACCAAAACATGCAAATATACATACATTGGCTCCTAGGGGCTTCAAACTAACTTAAACCCCAACTACAACACACAACACAACACAAATCCAACATACATTGCTCAAAACATAAAATTAACTCAAAAACCTAACCATGAGCTAAACATGCATTCTACCCCATAGATCCACTTAAAACTTACTTAAAACATGAAATGAGCTTAAGATCGGCTCTTACCTCGTGGAGATCGAGAGAGACGACCTAAACTCGGAGATGGGAGGGGTTCAGTTCCCTAGAACCTCAAAGCTCCAAAACTTTGCTCAAAGCTTGAAAATCTTCAAAACCAAGTAAAAACTCATGAAAATCGAGTAGGATTGGAAGGAAAGAACTCAAAATCGGTGAGGGACGGCGGAGAGCTCACCTTGGCCGAAAATGGGGAAAAAGCTCGCCCGTTTTCGGCTAAGGGACCCTTTTATAGTGGCTGGCCAGGCCATGTTCGGGGCCGAACGTGTCTCCGCATGCATGCCATGTTCGGCGGCCGAACTTGAGGTTCGGCGGCCGAACCTGGAATTTCCTCACTTATGCTTTCGGGGGCCTAAAGGCGCTCCCGAAGGCATGCATGTTCGGAGGCCGAACTTGAGGTTCGGCGGCCGAACCTGAGTTTTCCTCCAAGGTTGTTTTTATGCAAAAACTCATTTCTATTTTACTTAAAACCATGAAATACCTTAAAACATTTCATGAAAACATGTTTCTACCCTACTAGAGGCTTTCGACATCCGAGGTTCCACCGGACGGTAGGAATTCCGATACCGGAGTCTAGCCGGGTATTACATTCTCCCCCCCTTAAGAACATTCGTCCCCGAATGTTCCTCAACTAGCATATAGCATGGTGATAGAGCATATTTTAGTCCATTTTATCATTATGTTCTTCATGTTTATTTACATCTTTTCTGCTTAATTTTGTGGTTTTAATTATGTTTTGCAGATATTAGTTGTAAAGAGACAATCTGGAGAAAATGCTCTTAAAACTGCCAAAAAGTGCCAAATATGGAAAGTGCCAAAAAAGGAAAGTTTCCAAATAAGGAAAGTTTCCAAATAAGGAATGTTTCCAGAAAAAGAAAGTTTCCAAATGAGGAAAGTGCAGAAGCAAAAGCAAACAAGGAAAGCTCAGTCAGAAGATTATTTGAAATTCAAATCGCAGATCTTTCTTTCCTTGTTCAAAGATGTGCACACATTGCAACAGTCATATCTTCCTATTTAGGCAGCAAGATCTCAAAGAGATGCTCTTCCTCTTATGCGTTCAACATTCAAATTTCAAAAGAGGCTCCACCTAAAAAGGAATGTATGGACAGCATATCTTCCCCTTTGAAGATCAAAATTCGTGCATCCTTCCTATTCAGAAACAATCTGCGCGCTTTCCTCTTCTGAGAGCCATCTGCGCGCCACCTTCCTTTTCTGCAACAACTTGGGCAACAAGTTGAGCATGGGCAGCACCTTGGGCAGCCTCTACACTAATTAGGAAGCAAGGTCAGCATCTAAACTTATTTAGGAAGCACAATCTGTGCCTCCTTCCCTTTCGGAGACCAAACCGCGCGCACCAACTTCCTTCCGCAAAGCATTCGCGCGCAGCCTTCCTTCTAAAGCCGAAAAACGTGATTCTTTCCTTCAGACACAACTTGGGCAGAAAATACCTCTTGGGCAGTAAGTATGACCTAGGGCAACACTTTTCAACTATAAAAAGCCACATAAGGAGCCTCTACAGGTCCCTTAAGCTCCCCTTGGGAGACACCTACGAAATTCACATCTCTTCTTCTACCTTTCTTCTTTTCTTTTATTTTTGGTTTTGTTTCAGCCATGAGAGGCTGAAATCTTTTATTCTAGTTGAAGATTAGGTGATACTTTGGTTGTTTTATGGATTGGGAGACTTGATCAAACATTGTTTAACTTTTGGTTGTTCAATATTTATGCAATTTCATGCTTGATTTTAATATTGCTTTGTTGTTTAGATCTACGTTGATTCTTGATTGCAAAGTAATAATATGTTAGTTTGGATGATTTAACTCCGTAATTGCTTAGATTATTCTTACATAAGAACACTTGGGATAAAACCCAAGGAAATTGTATGATCTAGAGTTATCTCCATACGTTTGGATAGCTAGGATTGGATCTCTCTATTTCTTAATGCAATTGACAATTGTTTTGATGCCTAAGGCCCAAGGACGTTCCTTGGTGTAATACCCGGCTAGATTCCGGCATCGGAATCCCTACCTTCCGGCGGAATCTCCGTTGGAATCTGGAATTCGGGAGATGCCAGAGGCTTCTAGAGGGGTAAAATGTGTTTTCTAAAATGTTTTCACATGATTTCATGGTTTTAAATGAAAATGAATTGAGTTTTGAAAAGAAAAGACCAAGGAGGCGTTTGCCAGGTTCGGCCGCCGAACATGGAAAGACTTCAGGAGCGCCTTTGGCCTCCGAAAGTCTTGTTTGAACGAGCCAAGGTTCGGCCGCCGAAAGTCAAGTTCGGCTGCCGAACATGCATGAGTTTAGGGGGCACGTTAGGCTGCCGAAGGTCTTCGACCAGGCCACCTATAAAGGGCCCTCAGATCGGAAATGGGTGAGTTTTCTCCCCATTCTCGAGCTCAGGTGAGTTTTTGTCCTCCTTTGGTCATTTTCATGTTTTCTCTTCATCTCCTTCATGTTTTCATGAGTTCCATGGTTATTTTGAAGAGTTTTCAAGCTTAGATCAAGCTTTGGGAGCTTGGAGCTTTTGGAGCTTGGATTCTCCACACCTCCGAGTTAGAGATCACGCAACCCTCGATCTTCAAGAGGTAAGTGTAGATCTTTGCTTTCCTAGTGTCTTTCAAAGTTTTATGAAGGTTTTAATGATGTTTTAATGGGTAGATATGCATGTTAGGATTTATGTGGGTTTTTATGCCCAATGTATGTTATGTGATGTTTGTGTGAGGAGTTTATGTTAGTTTATGCTCCTTTATGCTTGTGGGAGTGAGTATGCATGATTGGGAAAGAGTGTGTGAGGATTTGGTTGTTTTGATGGTTTTGGCCTATGTGGGTCATAAGCTATCTATATATGTTTTGATGTTGTTTTTGGAGTTTAATCTAGTTGTTAAGCTCCTTTGTGCATGGTTAAGGGTTTATGCATGTTTTGGTTAAGTTGGGTGCTTGTTTTGGGGTGTTTGGAAGGCTTGGGAGGCTTGAATGCATGAGAAGCTGAGTTCTGCCCTTCTAGGAAGAACTCAGGTTCGGCCGCCGAAGGTGGTTTCGGCCGCCGAACCTGCCTTTGGATGCATGGTTTGGCCGCCTAACCTTGCCCCCGAAAGCTGAGTTTTTGGCTTGAAAGCAGACTTTCGGCCGCCGAAGGAAGGATTCGACCGCCGAAAGTGTCTGACTTTCGTCTCTGGAGTGGGACTTTCGGCCGCCGAAGGTGCCGCCGAAAGTGCCCGAGTTTCGTCTCTGGAGGGAGGGTTCGGCCGCCGAAGGTGCCGTCGAAAGTGCCCTGTCCAGCCTTTTCAAGGTTGTTTTCTATGCATGTTTAAGTGATGTTTTAAGGGGTTTTTGGGTAGTTGTTTATGAGTTGTTTAGAGTGTGTTGGCACCTCATTCGAGTCCACCTGTGTAGGATCGGACCCGAGGGACCGAGGAGGCCATCAGTGTTAGCAGTTGCAGAGTCAGTCCAGCGTCTGCCAGAGGTGAGTAGAACTAAACTTAATCTTTATTTTACGAAATCAAATGCCTAAAGCATGCTCATGCATCATGTTTATATGTAATAGGATTGATTGCACTAGTTTCACGAATATGGCGCATTGCACTATTTGATGTTGATTCAGGAGGTTTGGACCAAGGCGACTTCAATAGCCCATTTCTGTCATTGAGTCTTGGGTAAGTCCTTTGAGAGCCGGACAAGTACATATAGGAAAGTCCCTGTGAGCTCTCTGTGGACTAGGTACCCTGTCATGTATGTGAAAGTCCTATGTGAGCTCCTTCGGGGGAGCCGGGCACCGACAGAGGGAATTTTGAGGTCATGTCTGATCCTTGAGAGGAAAGGACGCTAGCAAAAAGAACTCTCAGAAATAGGTCCGTGGGGAGTACATATTTGCATGAACCCCGAGACGGACAAGATACAGTTGTGTGATTTCTTTATGCTATGACGCATTTCATGAAAGCATGTAATTAATGAACTGTTTTCTTTGTTTCTACTCACTGGGCTTTTTAGCTCACCCCTCTCCCCTAACCCCAGTGTTGCAGGTTTGAGGTTGATCGGGAAGTCTCGAGAGCAAGGTTTTGCTTATGTAATAGTTTTAGATTAGTACTCCTAGTGTGGACATGTATTATAAATTGTTAATGATTTGTAAGAGATTGTAATGTAAAGTATAGTAGAGTTATGTTTATGGATTAGTACTGTGCTTGGCCCTGAGACTTGGTTAGTCCCTGTTTAATACATGATGTATGTTTTGGTTTATTGTTGAGTTATGTTTGAACTAATCTTGTGGCATGTGTTGTTACCACGCTATGGTAATGGATGAGGACCTTAGTGGAGGTCTTATGTTTGTGGTTTGATGCATGCACAGGTTAGGTTCTAGTTCCTTGGATGTAATCCCAGTTTGATGTATGTTATGTTGACCCAGCTAGAGTTTTGATGAGGGCTCTAGTAGGGGGTTTCTTTATGTTTCCAGTTATGTCGCATACAGGTCAGGCTCGGTTTGTACATCAGATGTTTGAGTTTTTATGTTAAAGTCTTGATCATGTATGGGATTTGACCAGGTGATAGGATGTATGTTTGGCTTGCTACGGGTCCCGGCGGCCTTAAGCCGATCTGGATCCTAGCGCCGGTGGCGGTTCGGGCCGTTACAGAGGGGTATCGGTTTCCGGGCTGTTACACTTGGCAATTTGTTAATTAGTAATTAATTAGAGGACGTTCCCTAATTGGTTTAATCATAAGGAGAGATAATGGTGGTGAGAAGCGTCTTCCATCTCCATAACTAATCTATTGAATCAACCCAAAGGAAACTAAGTGTCAATGATCAATCCCAACAACTAAAGTGGATCCAATTCTTCAACTAGATCTTTCTTATTATTTATTTCTCTTTATTTTTATTATTTGCCTTATTTTTATTGCTTTCAGTTTTAGATTAATTAAATCAATCTCAAAACCCCCCCCCATTTTACTTACAGTTTAGTTGGTTTCAGTTTTATCTCGTTTTAATTTATTTTGCTTTCCGTTTATTTCTCTTTCAGTTTTATCTCATTTTAGTTTTATCTCATTTCAGTTTATTTCGTTTTCAGTTTTATCTCGTTTCAGTTTATCTCGTTTTCAGTTTTCTTCTTTTGCAGTTTATTTTTATTTCAGTTTATTTTATTGGTCTTGATAAGGAAAATAGGTAAGTCTTCAATTCCCTGTGCATTCGATCCTTTCACCACTATCTGCAGTTGTAAATTGTTGATAACCAGAAAGGTTATTTTTGACCGGCTTCGACAACCGCGAGTCACATGGCATAAAACATAACATACATACATACACATAGAGATCTAACCTTAAAAGAGGTGAGGGTACTGCTGGAGCATAGACTCCCGTGTCTCCCAAGTGCATTCCTCCAAATTGTGGTGGTTCCACAGGACTTTCACCATCGGGATTTCCTTGTTTCTTAGCTTTCTGATCTGGGTGTCTATAATCCGTACTGGCTGTTCAACATAGGTGAGATCCTCTTAGACCTCCACATCAGGCTCACTAAGAACCTTGCTCGGATCTGACACAAACTTCCTCAACATCGAAACATGGAAAACCGGATGGATTCTTTCCATTGAAGCAGGTAAATCCAGCTTGTACGACACATTCCCAATCTTTTGCAAGATTTCAAAGGGTCCGATGTATCGTGGAGCTAGTTTATCTTTCTTTCCGAAGCGAACCACTCCTTTCATAGGAGACACCTTGAGCAATACCAGATCCCCCTCCTGAAACTCGACCTTCCTTCTGCGGATGTCTGCATAACTCTTCTGTCTGCTTGTAGCAGTTTTGATCCTTTCTCTGATTATGGGTACTACCCTGCTGGTAATCTCTACTAGCTCAGGCCCTGCCAAGGCCTTTTCCCCAACTTCTTCCCAGCAAACAGGTGACCTGCACTTCCTCCCATACAAAGCTTCGTATGGAGCCATCCCGATGCTAGCATGATGGCTGTTATTGTAGGCAAACTCCACCAAAGGTAGATGCTGCCTCCAAGAACCGCCAAAGTCCAGCACACACATTCTGAGCATATCCTCGATAGTCTGGATGGTCCTTTCTGACTGTCCATCAGTCTGGGGGTGGAAGGCAGTACTGAAATCCAACCTAGTACCCATGGCATTCTGCAGACTCTGCCAAAATCTGGAGGTGAACTGGGGCCCTCTATCTGACACTATCGAAACAGGAACCCCATGCAGCCTGACGATCTCATTAACATATACCTGCGCCAACTTGTCCACGGAGTAGCCACTCCTGACAGGAATGAAGTGAGCAGATTTGGTGAGTCTGTCCACAATCACCCATATGGAGTCCACTCTGTTGGACGCCGCTGGTAACCCCACTACGAAGTCCATAGCTATATTCTCCCATTTCCACTCTGGAATAGGTAGCGGGTTAAGCATTCCAGCCGGCTTCTGATGTTCTAGCTTCACCCTCTGACACACTTCGCAGGCTGACACAAACTGTGCCACTTCTTTCTTCATAGCTGGCCACCAATAAACCTTCTTCAGATCTTGATACATCTTGGTGGCTCCGGGGTGAATGTTGTATCTTGCATTATGAGCCTCTCTCATAATGTCTCCTTTTAGCCCTATGTCATCTGGTACACATAGTCTGCTCCCATAGCGGAGGATCCCTTTGCTGTCGAATCTGAACTCACTATCTTTGCCTGACTGAACAGTCCTGGCAATCTTCACTAACTCTGGGTCCTCATGCTGTTTCTGAGCCACCTGCTCTAGAAACACGGGTGCCACTCTCATCTGGGCTACCAAAGCACCTGTACCAGACAACTCCAACTGAAGACCTTCCTCAACGAGCTTGTAAAACTCCTTCACCACTGGCCTCCTCTCTGCTGATATGTGGGATAAACTGCCGAGTGATTTCCAGCTTAAGGCATCTGCCACAACATTCGCCTTACCCGGATGGTACTGAATCTTGCAATCATAGTCACTCAGCAGCTCCACCCATCTTCTCTGTCTTAAGTTCAAATCTCTTTGACTCAGGATGTACTGCAGGCTCTTATGATCTGTAAAGATCTCACATTTAACCCCATAGAGGTAGTGCCTCCACATCTTGAGTGCAAAGATTACTGTTGCCATCTCCAGGTCATGTGTGGGGTAATTCAACTCATGCTTCTTCAGCTGCCTAGAAGCATAAGCAATCACCCTTTCATTTTGCATTAACACACAACCCAAACCCACTCGGGATGCATCACAGAAGACCGTGAAGTCCTCACTATTAGCTGGCAAAGCTAATACTGGTGCCGAAGTCAACCTCCTCTTAAGCTCTTCAAAACTCTCTTCGCACTGGTCGGTCCACACAAACTTCTGATTCTTCCTGGTTAACCTGGTCAGAGGAGCTGCAATCTTTGAGAAGTCCTGAACGAACCTCCTGTAGTAACCTGCCAAACCCAAGAAACTCCTGATTTCCGTCACTGAAGTGGGTCTAGGCCAGTTAGCCACAGCTTCTACCTTCTTGGGGTCCACCTCTATCCCATTTTCTGACACTACATGCCCCAAGAATGAAATGCTCCTCAGCCAGAACTCACACTTAGAGAACTTGGCATACAAGCCATGTTCCCTCAAGGTCTGCAGAACCAACCTCAGATGATGGGCATGCTCCTCTGCGTTCCTGGAATACACTAAGATATCATCTATGAAGACAATAACAAAGTGATCCAGGTATTGGCTAAATACTCTGTTCATGAGATCCATGAATGCTGCAGGGGCATTGGTTAACCCGAACGGCATCACAAGGAACTCAAAATGCCCATATCTGGTCCTGAAAGCTGTCTTTGGCACATCTTCATCCCTTATCCTTAGCTGATGGTACCCCGATCTTAGATCTATTTTGGAGAAACAACCCGCTCCTGCTAGCTGGTCGAATAGATCATCGATCCTTGGCAGAGGGTACCTATTTTTGGTAGTGACTTTGTTCAACTGCTTGTAGTCGATACAAAGTCTAAGGGATCCATCCTTCTTCCTCACAAACAAGACCGGAGCACCCCAAGGTGAGGTACTCTGTCGGATGAAGCCCTTTTCTACCAGCTCTTGCAATTGCTCTTTCAACTCCTTCAACTCAGCTGGGGCCATCCTGTAGGGAGGGATAGAGATCGGTCTATTTCCAGGCATCAACTCTATCTCGAACTCTATCTCCCTAGCAGGTGGTAAACCTGGAAGCTCGTCTGGAAAAACATCCTGAAATTCTCTGACAACTGGCACCGAGGCTGGCTCCCTCACCTGACTGTCTAGCTCTCTCACATGAGCCAAAAACCCCTGACATCCCTTCCTAAGCAACCTACAAGCCTGAAGAGCTGATATTAGACCTCTAGGTGTGCCCCTCTTGTCTCCTCTGAAGACGACCTCTGACCCGTTCTGATCTCTGAACCTGACTACCTTGTCCCTGCAGTCCAAGGTAGCACCATGGGTAGATAGCCAATCCATCCCTAGAATGACGTCAAAGTCTGTCAAATCTAGAACCACAAGGTCGGCGGAGAGGCATCTTCTGTAACAGCCCGAAAATCGAACTGCCACCGGCACTAGGATCCAGATCGACTTAAGGTCGCCGGGACCCGTAGTAAGCCTGCTATCCTGTCTGTGTACCTGTGAAATCCCATACATGATCATACATTTGCTGTAAAAACATAAAACTTTTCTTTATTCCAAGGCTTAACCTGTGCATGCACTATCTCTGTTCTCTACCAATCCCTACTAGAGCTCCTCATTGCTCTAGGCGGATCAAACTCATAATGTTAAGCCTGGTTTTGCTCATAAACATACAACAATAGATAAACATACATAAACTGATCATGTGACTCCACAAAGGGATTACAACTCTTATAAGTCAAGCACCATTCTATACATTGTACATATACACTATCTCTATACATTTACATGTCCACACTAGCTATTACAAAAGTACTCTTCCTGTACCCTGCTGACCTCCCTCTGACCTCTGAACCTGCACAACTGGAGTTAGGGGAGAGGGATGAGCTACTATAGCCCAGTGAGTAGAACAATAATAAAGAACAGGTGATAAAACATGCTCTCATGCAATGTATCACATCACAAGTAATCACATCTCAGCATGGACGGATCAACACTCCCTCTAGATCATATGCCTGGTCCCCGTAGGGCTGTTCCAGGTCTTTGTGCCTGGTCCCCGTAGGGCTGTTCCAGGTCTTTATGCCTGGTCCCCGTAGGGCTGTTCCAGGTCTTTCCTCTGAGGGCTATTGAATCCTTACTAGGTCCATACAGGCATAGAATCAAGGATAAATGCAATGCATCATATTCGTGTACACTAATGCACTCAGCCTATAGCATAGTCATGATGCATGAAGCATGATAAAATATTCTCATTTTAAAAGATGAAGTTCAGTTCCACTCACCTCGGGTTGACTCTGAACTGACTCTGCAGGTTCTGAAACTGGACTCACTGCTGACCTCCCTGATTCCTCTGGTCCGTACCTACACAGGTGGACTCAAATGAGGGACCAAACGCACTCAAGAACATTTCTAAGAAACTCCCCAAAACCCTTCTAAACCATCCTAGAACATTCACAGAAAACATGCAAAAGAAGGCTGGACAGGGCACTTTCGGCGGCAGGTTCGGCGGCCGAAACCCCTCTCCAGAGACGAAACTCATGCATGTTCGGCGGCACCTTCGGCGGCCGAAGGTCTCGTCCAGAGACGAAACTCACATACTTTCGACGGCCGAACTCCCTCTTTCGGCTGCCGAAAGTCTCTTTCTAATCCGAAAGCTTAGCTTTCGGGGGCAAGCTTTGGCAGCCGAAACTGCCTCCAAGCATGTTCGGCGGCCGAACCTGGTTTTGTCCAGGGGACAGAACCTTGCTCTGTTTCATGCAAACATTGCCCAAAAACCTACAACATGCCTATCAACTACTCCTAACTAGCACATACACATATATATGCACAAAGGGGTCTAAAACTATCCTAAAACCCCAAACAAACACATCTAACAACACTTAACCATGCTTCAACTCAAAGATCATCAAAAACCTCACCTAAACCTAAACATGCATACTATCCATACAAACTTCCATAAAACCTTCAAAAATCATCAAAGAAGGTCAGGATCTTCACTTACCTCTTAAAGAACTTGAGGATGAAGGATCCTAACGTGGAGATATGAAGAAAATCTCTTCCCAAGCTCCAAACTTCAAATCTTGCTTCTTTTGCTCAAAACCTTCAAAAATCACCAAAACTCTTAAAACTCTTGAAAGCTTTGATGAAAATCATGGAAAACAGGAAAGTCAACGTGAGAAGGTTTTGGCTCACCTTTGGCTGCAAGTGGAGGAGAAAATACCCTCCTCTCACCGACCTTTGGCCCTTTTTATAGGTGGCTGGCCAGACCACCTTCGGCAGCCGAACGTGAATCCGAAACCATGCAATGTTCGGCGGCCGAAAGTGACCTTCGGCGGCCGAACCTTTGCATTTCTCCTTTGTTGCTTTTCTGATCAAAACTCATTTTCCTTTATCCTTTAAATCGTAAAACCAGTTAGCAAACAATCAAAAACATATGAATTACCCTTCTCGAGGGTTCCGACACTCGAGATTCCACCGGACTACAGGAATTCCGATGCCGGACTCGAGCCGGGTATTACATCTTCCCTCAACGAAAACTGGACTGTACTGGCAGACTGACTCTGCCACTGACGGGTCACACTTGGGTCCACTGACCCATAGGGGACACTCTAACCCAGAGACTATCAGACCCAACCTCTCAACGGCTCTCGGAGCAATAAATGAATGAGATGCACCCGGGTCCATTAATGCATACACATCAGAACACCCAATGACGAGATTACCTAACACCACGGTGTTGGATGTGTTAGCCTCCTGCTGAGTCATGGTGAAGATCCTGGCTGGAGCTGATGGACCTTCACCTCGGGAACCAGAAGAAGAGGCTGCCCCTCTCCCTCTACCTCTGCCACTGCCCTGAGTTGTGGCTGGAGCTGCTGGCTGTGCCACACTACCAGAAGCTGTCTGCTGGGGCTGGCCCATAAAAGGTGCTTTAGGACACTCCCGAGCCATATGTCCCTCCTGTCCACATCTGAAACATGAATTGGTCCCAGCTCGACACACTCCTCTGTGCAGCCTCCCACACTTTTGGCATTCTGTACCGTCTGAACCTGAGCTCGAGCCACCGCCAAATCCCAGACCAGATTTCAACTTACTCCAAAACTTGTTCTTCTTCGGTTTCTTGGTGGTGTTATCCCACCTCTTCTTACTTGAGCTCTAAGAAGAGAGACCTGGCCCTCCTCTGCTTGGGGTCTTAATCCTTGAAGACTGGGTCACTGACTGCTTCACTGACCCCTCAACTATAGCACTCGCCTCCATCCTTCGAGCCATATCCACCACAGTGTGGAAACTTTCCCTTTCAACTGACTGAATCAAAGAGGAGTACCTGGAATGCAGCTTCATAACATATCTCTTGGCTTTCTTCGTATCTGTATCTAGAGCTTGCCCTGAAAAAGGCAATAGCTCCAAGAATTTATCTGTGAATTCCTCTACACTCATGTGCTCTGTCTGCCTCAGTTGCTCAAACTCAATCATCTTCAGTTCTCTGGAACTGTCTGGAAAAGCCCATCCAGCGAACTCATTCGCAAATTCTTCCCATGTCATGCCGTCTAGTCTCGGGTCCACATAACACTTGAACCATTCCCGTGCCTTCTTGCACTTTAAGGTGAACCCTGCCATCTGAATGGCCCTGCTATCATCCGCCCCTAACTCATCAGTTATTGTCTTCACTACTCTCAGATACTCAAAGGGGTCATCCCCTGACTTGTATTTGGGAGCATCCAGCTTGAGGTAATCTGTCATCTTTACCTTGCTCCCACTGGCTGAGCTAGGTCTAGAAGGTTGAGTAACTGAGGCAGCTGGTTCTGTAGGTGGTGGAGGTGGGGGTGCAGCATTCCCCGAGGTGGGGTTTGCCGGGTTTGGATAGAAGGGTGAGGGTGGATAAGCTGGGTACTGTGTGTAAGGTGGATAGAAAGGTGGATAAGGCATGTAGGTAGGGTAGGGGTTAAAGCTGGAATAGTCCGATGTACCTCCCATCGGATACCCTGAACCCTGTGAGAAGGGTGGATAATGGGGTGGAAAACCATACCCCGAGGCCTGAACACCTCCCTGTGACTCCCCTGTCCCTTCTTCCTCCATGCTAACATCCAGATTCCCATCCCTCCTCTGATCCTCTTCCATAACCTCGCTCACATCTGAAGAACTTCCTCCTCTATCTGTCCCCCTTCTGCTAGCATCAAAAGACCTTCTAGGGTCCCTTGACACTCTTTCTCTGTTTGCTCTACAAGACATTGCCCTAGGCAATGTAGGAGGACGGGCGCTCGTGCCCTCATCCTCAGGTGGCACTCCAGTCAATCGCGTAGATCGACGAGTTCCTCTCATCCTGTTTTCTGAAAAACAGTACACATCACACAAACATTAGCATCATATAGTTCATGTGGGCACACATGAACCCTCATCACACATACATCATTCATATCATAGCATCAATGCACATGTATATAATCATGGCATTTCACATCATCATACAAGACAGGACTCCACATCCTATCCTAGTGGACATGATCCTTCCTATTGTGCTTGACCTTCTATAAAACCTATGAGCCCGACACTCTAGGTCCGATCCTATGAACCTAGGGCTCTGATACCATTCTGTAACGATCCAAAAATCGGACCGCTACCGGCGCTAGGATTCAGGTCGGCTTAAGGCCGCCGAGACCCGTAGCAAGCCTGACAACCTGTTTAATCCCATACATGATCAAGAAAATACATAAAAATTTAAAACTTTTCTTTCGTTCATACACCAAACTCAACCTGTGCATGCACTATACATAAACATAATCATAATCATGACCCCTCTTTGGGATCTCATCAATGCCCCAATGGGCGATACATCATAAGTTGAGTTGGTTTGCATAAACATCAAAAATATATAAGATCATGCATTAAAAGGGATATCTTATACATATAGTCAAGCACAACCTCTAATCCTCAAAGTCATTACATGACTAAAACTGTACTCATACATAACATTAATACATTTATCATGTCCACACTATCTATTACATACACATGACTTCATTACTCTTACGGATCTCCTGGTCTACCCTGTACCTGCAATCCTGGGGAAAATGGGAGAGGGGTGAGTTACTAGAGCCCAGTGAGCAGAGTAATAAAACATTCAAAACATATGCTAACATGGAATGCATCACATCACAGCTAATCACATCAAGGATGAACTTGTCACCAAAAGCCCTCTACATGGTCCAACTGTGCCAGAACGTAGAATGGGTCCTGGTCTTTCCCTTACATAGCATAACATAACAGTCCAACTGTGCCAGAACGTAGAATGGGTCCTGGTCTTTCCCTTACATGGTGCCAGCGAACGTAGAATGGGTCCCACTGGTCTTACATTCCGTACTGTACATATCACATCGTCACATCATAGATCGAGGGCTATGGATCATCCAACATTCATCCACATTAACATTAAAATGTGCAATGCAACATATTTGTGGATTCTAATGCAAACAACCTAAAACATCATATGGCAGTCATGATGCATGAACATGCTCAAAACTATACGATTAAGTTGCTTAAAAACATAAAGGTTTATTCCACTCACCTCTGGGTAGCTCTGACTAGACACTGGAGCAGCTAACTCACTGCTGGGGTCCTCGATTCCTCGGGTCCGAACCTACACAGGTGGACTCAAATGAGGGACCAAACAAACATGAACATAACTCTAAACTACTCCCCAAAAACCCCCTAAAACATCATGAAACAATCATAGAAAAGCATGCAAGAGAGGGCTGGACAGGGCACTTTCAGCGGCAGGTTCGGCGGCCGAAAGTCCCTCCAGAGCCGAAACCCAGGCAGGTTCGGCGGCACCTTCGGCGGCCGAAAGTCCCAGACAGAGACGAAAGTCTCTTTTCGGGGGCAACTTCGGCAGCCGAAAGGCCTGCCTCCCCAGCCATGTTCGGCGGCCGAAAGTTCCTTCGGCTGTCGAACCTGGTTTCTGCCAAAGGGCAGAAACTTGGCTCCTTTAAGCACATTTGCCTCCAAAACTTTCAATCATGCATTTAGCTCAACCAAAACATGCAAATATACATACATTGGCTCCTAGGGGCTTCAAATTAACTTAAACCCCAACTACAACACACAACACAACACAAATCCAACATACATTGCTCAAAACATAAAATTAACTCAAAAACCTAACCATGAGCTAAACATGCATTCTACCCCATAGATCCACTTAAAACTTACTTAAAACATGAAATGAGCTTAAGCTCGGCTCTTACCTCGTCGAGATCGAGAGAGACGACCTAAACTCGGAGATGGGAGGGGTTGAGTTCCCTAGAACCTCAAATCTCCAAAACTTTGCTCAAAGCTTGAAAATCTTCAAAACAAAGTAAAAACTCATGAAAATCGAGTAGGATTGGAAGGAAAGAACTCAAAATCGGTGAGGGACGGCGGAGAGCTCACCTTGGCCGAAAATGGGGAAAAAGCTCGCCCGTTTTCGGCTAAGGGACCCTTTTATAGTGGCTGGCCAGGCCACGTTCGGGGGCCGAACGTGCCTCCGCATGCATGCCATGTTCGGCGGCCGAACTTGAGGTTCGGCGGCCGAACCTGGACTTTCCTCACTTATGCTTTTGGGGGCCTAAAGGCGCTCCTGAAGGCATGCATGTTCGGCGGCCGAACCTGAGTTTTCCTCCAAGGTTGTTTTTATGCAAAAACTCATTTCCATTTTACTTAAAACCATGAAATACCTTAAAACATTTCATGAAAACATGTTTCTAACCTACTAGAGGCTTCCGACATCCGAGGTTCCACCGGACGGTAGGAATTCCGATACCGGAGTCTAGCCGGGTATTACAGATGCTATGAAATATCCACATGATGTCCCCTGTTTATGGTCTTGATATTATTGACTGCTTGAGTCAGGAAACGTTTGATGAGAATCAAGATTGTATTCTGAATGATGATCTTTTCAGGAATGAGAACCAGAAAGAATCAAAACTGAAAGAGACAGTCTGTAGCATCCAACAGGTAGTTTGCAGTCAAGCACAGAATGAAGAAAACTTTGTTGCACCACCTCAGAAAGGCCTTGCGCAGATTGAATCCACCATCATCGCGCCCTTTCAGCTTCCGGTCGCACCTCCTCAGTCTCCAACGCAAACGAGCTCTTCTAGTCCTCCTTTGCAGTCAAGCCTTGCGCAAGGTAAAGCTGAAGCAGATCCAATGCAGAAAACAAGTCAGAAAGCACTAGAATCAGATCTAAAGCCTCTTCCAGACCATCTGAAGTACATGTACTTAGGAACTGACAAGACACATCCAGTAATAGTGTCTAATCAATTGAGCCAAAATGAAGAAGAAAGCCTCCTAAAAGTACTACAGAAGCATAAGGGGGCCATAGGGTGGACCATAGATGACATCAAAGGTATATCCCCCACCACATGCATGAATAGAATTCACATGGAGGATGAATGCAAGCCAGTCAGAGATGCTCAAAGAAGACTGAATCCTCCTATGATGGAAGTAGTGAAAAAGGAGATAGTCAAGCTCCTAAACGCAGGTATTATCCATCCTATCTCTGATAGCAAATGGGTAAGTCCTGTGCATGTAGTTTCAAAGAAAACTGGAATTACCATTGTTCCAAATGCTGAAGGGGAACTTGTCCCCACTAGAGTTCAAATGGGTGGAGAGTGTGCATGGACTATAGGAAGCTAAATGCAACCACAAGAAAATACCACTTCCCACTGCCTTTCATTGATCAGATGCTAGAAAGGCTTGCAGGTAAGTCCCATTACTGTTGTCTTGATAGTTATTCAGGTTTTTATTAGATTCCAGTTGCTCTAGAGGACCAAGAGAAGACCACCTTCACTTATCCTTTTGGCACTTTTGCCTTTAGAAGAATGCCATTTGGACTATGCAATGCACCTGCTACCTTTCAGCGATGCATGATGAGCATATTCTCTGACTATGTGGGTAAGACAATTGAAGTATTCATGGATGACTTCACAGTGCATGGCAACTCTTTTGAAGAATGCCTTGCCAACTTGGAAAAAATCCTACAGAGATGCCTTGAATCTAATCTTGTACTTAATTATGAAAAATGTCACTTTATAGTTAACCAAGGTATGGTCTTAGGTCATGTTGTTTCAGCTAAGGGCATTAAAGTGGACAAAGCTAAGGTGGATACCATTAAAAATCTGCCTTATCCCATAAATGTTAGAGAAATTCGGTCATTCCTTGGCCATGCAGGGTTCTATAGAAGATTCATCAAAGATTTCTCTAAAATTACATTGCCATTATGCAAATTGCTCCAACAGGATGTAACATTTGATTTTGATGCAGATTGCAAAAAGGAATTTGATCTGATTAAAGAATTGTTTGTGACTGCTCCAATTATTCAGGCACCGACTGGAACCTACCTTTTGAAATCATGTGCGATGCAAGCAACCATGCTGTAGGAGCAGTCTTGGGGCAACGTGTGGGAAACTCACCCCACGTCATCCATTATGCCTCTCGCACATTGGATGCTGCTCAAAGCAACTACACAACAACAGAAAGAGAACTCTTGGCTGTTGTATTTGCTTTGGAGAAGTTCAGACCATACCTCATTGGGACTAAAGTCATCATCTATTCTGACAATGCAGCCTTGCGATATCTGATCAAGAAAAAGGAGGCAAAACCAAGACTCATTAGGTGGATTCTTCTACTACAAGAATTTGATCTGGAGATAAGAGACAAGAAAGGCAAAGAAAATCTTGTAGTCGACCACCTCAGTTGACTTCCCTCTAGCTCCGCACCATGTCCAGTCAAAGAAGAGTTCCCAGACGAACATCTATTCGTCGCTCATTCAGCTTGAAGGATCGCACACCATGCACACCACACCCCAGGGGAGTACTCAGTTTCCTTTGCTTTTTCATGTTTCTTATACATTGAGGACAATGCATGATTTAGGTGTAGGGGTGCATATCTCCTCTTCTTCTTCTCTTCTTCTTCTTCTTCTTCTTCTTCTTTTCCTTTCAGTTCTGCGAATTTACATGGCTTTCAGTCTGCAAAATTTTTCTTTTCCTTTCAGTTTTTGCGCAAATTCTCCTTTCAGATTTGCAATTTTTTTGCTTTATTTTGTTTCAATTCATGCGAATTTTTGCTTTCAGTTTTCCCTTTAGTTGTTTTCATTTATGCTTTTAATAACACACACAACCATAACCTTCTTCTTCTTTTTGTTTTGCTCTACTCAAACTGATAGATTATGTTGAATGAGCTTTTCTTTCCATGACCACATTGATGTAATGACTCTTTAAACTTGTGTTGAATCAATTGCAGTGAGTTATATTTATGTTTGAGAATTGCCTTTTGAATTGAATCTTTGAGCTTGCCATGGTGAAAAATATATTGATGACACTCATTAGAGAGGATGAATTGAAATATGTGTGAATGAACTTAACATGACTTGATTTAGCAATTGGTGTTGATTTGTCCAATGCATTGATTAAAGAAATTCAGCGGAGGCTTAGACTTCATAAGCACAATTGAAAACTGTTCCAATGGTTGAAAGACTATGAACAGAGCTAGTAGCCACTTGGACAGGTGACCAAGTGAGTAACTGGGGGTGGGTATCACCAATATGTACCTTCACGTCAAAAGGTTGGTGACTTTTTCAAGCAAGATTAAAATGCAAAAGGCTAAATATAGTACTTCAAGGTAAGGGCAAATCACTCTGAAAGCTAGAAAAAGTCTTAACTGAATAAGAACATGTGCATGTATAATCTCTCTCTTGAGTAAAACAAATCCTAGCCATGGTAAGTAAAGGGAAACAAGAAAAGAAGGTGAGTAATCTTCATGCATATATTCTTCACTGCAATGATTCAGAATAGGTGTCTTGAGTAAGAGCTTAAGTGGAAATAAGGATCAAGTAGCAAAAAAAGCTTGTTTGACAATGTTTATTTGCTTGAGGACAAGCAAAAGGCTAGGTGTGGGGGGTATTTGATAGAGCATATTTTAGTCCATTTTATCATTATGTTCTTGATGTTTATTTACATCTTTTCTGCCTAATTTTGTGGTTTTAATCATGTTTTGCAGATATTAGGTGTAAAGAGACATTCTGGAGAAAATGCTCTTAAAACTGCCAAAAAGTGTCAAATATGGAAAGTGCCAAAAAAGGAAAGTTTTCAAATAAGGTAAGTTTTTAGAAAAGGAAAGTTTTCAAATAAGGGAAGTGCAGAAGCAAAAGCAAATAAGGAAAGCTCAGTCAGAAGATTATTTGAAATTCAAATCGCAGATCTTTCTTTCCTTGTTCAAAGATGTGCACACACTGCAGCAGTCATATCTTCCTTTTAGGCAGCAAAATTTCATGAAGACGCACTTGCCTCTTCTGCGTTCAGCATTCAAAATTCAAACGAAGGCTCCACCTAAAAAGGAAAGACAGGACATATATCTTTCCACTTCTACACATTGATGACTGCACTCCACTTCCTCTTTTGCAGTCCATGCGCACGCCACCTGCCTTTTGAAGTCCAAGGCGTCTCTCCTTCCTCTTCTGAATCCCTTGGTACATGCCTATTTCCTTTTGAAGCTCAAGCCACGTCTCTTTCCTCTTCTGAAGCCTTGAAGCACATCTCCTTCCCCCTGAAGCACAAGCCGCGCACCACTTGCCTTCTGAAACATCAAGCCGCCTTGCAACATGTTGAGCGGCAAGACTTGCATGGGCAGCACCTTGGGCAGCCTTTTCACTAAAAAGGAAGCAAGTGAGACCTAGGGCAGCATTTGAACTCTATAAAAAGGTACACCTTTGGCAGCCGCACCTCTCTTCTCCATCTCATCTCTTCAATTGGTGCAAGACACACCAAACAAGGCTCCTTCGGTTTCTTTCTTCTTCTACCTTTCTTTATTTTTGATTTTTGTTCAGCCATGAGTGGCTGAAACCTTTTATTCTAGTTGAAGATTGATTGAAACTAAGGTTGTTTAAAGGATTGTGAGATCTGAACATAAAGTGTTTGCCTTTGGTTTATTCATTATTCATACAGTTCATGCTTGAATTCTATTATTACTTTGTTGTTTTGATCAAATTGGCCACTTGATTCTTGATTGCAAGGTAATTAATTGTTATTTTGGATAATTTTAAGTCTGTAATTGCTTGAATTGTTCAAACATAAGAACACTTGGTGTAACAACTAAGGAATTGTATGATCTAGCAACATCTCATGCGTTTGAGTATTTAGGATTGGATCTCTCTCTTTCTTCATGCAATTAACAATTGTTTGATGCCTAAGGCCCAAGGATGTTCCTTGGTAATTTGTTAATTAGTAATTAATTAGAGGATGTTCCCTAATTTGTTTAATCATAAGGAGAGACATGGTGGTGAGAAGCGTTTTCCATCTCTATAACTAATCTATTGAATCAACCTAAAGAACATAAGTTTCAATGATCAATCCAAATAACCAAGGTGGATCCATCTCTTCAACTAGACCTTTCTCATATTGAATTTCCATTTTATTTTCATACTCTGCTCATTTAATTGTTTTCAGTAGTTGCTAATCAAATCAATCTCAAAACCCCCCCCATTTTACTTTACATGCACTTTTATTTTATTTGCTTTCAGTTTATTCATTCTCAGTGCATTCTCTTGGTCCTGACAAGGAAGGTTGGTAAGTTTATAATTCTCTGTGGATTCTATCCTTTACCACTATCTGTAGTAGTAGTATTGTTGAAAACCGGAAAGGTTATTTTTGACCAGCTTCGACAACCGCGAATCAACAGTCCTAATATTTGCTATAAAGTTACGACCATACTTGAAGTCACACACCATAGAAGCCATGACAAATTATCCATTGTGAAAGGTTTTACATAGGCTGGAGTTGTCAGGGCGACTGTCCTCATGGGAAGTAATACTGTCAACTTTTGATATCAGGTATATCTTAAGAAAGGCCATAAAAGCCTAGGCAGTAGCAAATTTTATAGCAAAAATGACACCATCATTAGAGCTTTCAGAATTTCCTAAATCAACCATCGATGTAACACCCGGCTAGACCCCGGCATCGGAATTCCTACTTTCCGGCGGAATCTCGGATGTCGGAACCCTCTAGAAGGGTAAAATAAAGGTTTTCTAAAATGTTTTTATATATTTTTATGGTTTTAATGAAGAAAGAAATTGAGTTTTGAAAGAAAAGACCAAGGAGGGAAAAGCCAGGTTCGGCCGCCGAACATTGGGCTCTTGCGGAAGCACCTTTGGCCCCGAAGGTGGTCTGGCCCCACCTATAAAAGGCCTCTTGCCCGAAAATGGGTGAGTTTTCTCTCTCTATTTTTGGGCATAGGTGAGATTTCGCCCTCCCATGGTTGATTTTGTGTTTTCCTTCAATCCCTTCAAGTTTTGATGAGTTTTTACTCTGTTTTGAAGATTTTAAGCTAAGATCAAAGTTTTGAAGCTTGGAGACCCCCGAAGCTCGTTTTCTCCCCATCTCCAAGTTTGGGTCAAGCCTACCCTCGATCTTCAAGAGGTAAGTGTAGATCCACGTCTTTTATAATGTTTTAAGTAAGTTTTTAGAAGGGGTTAAGGGTTTTGATGCATGTTTAGAGTAGATGAAAAATGTTAGGGTTTATGTACCCTTTATGCTTAAAGTGATGCTATGTTGATGTTTGTTGGGGTATAGGCTAGTTTTATGCCCCTATATGTTGAAAATGTGTTTATGCATGTTTTAGAATAGATGGATGTGTGTTGGGAAGTTAGGATGTCTGAATGTGGGATGGCAGAATCGGGTTCTGCCACTCAGGAGGATCCAAGTTCGGCCGTCGAACCTGCCAGAGGAGGCAGTTTTGGCCGCCTAAGCTCGCCCCCGAAAGTTTGGACTTTTGGCTCTGGAGGGGAGTTTCGGCCACTGAACCTGCCCCCAAGGTTTGGACTTTCGTATCTAGAGGAAGTTTCGGCCGTCGAACCTGCCCCCGAAAGTGCTTGACTTTCGGATCTGTAGGGACCTTTGGCTGCTAAACCTGCCGCCAAAAGTCCCCTGCCCAGCCTTCCTTTGCCTGTTTTGCATGCATATTTTATGGTGTTTTAGGGGGTTTTTGGGGAGATGTTTAGAGTCATGTTAGAGTATGTTTGGTCCCTCATTTGAGTCCACCTTCGTAGGATCGGACCCGAGGAACCGAGGAGGCCCGCAGTGTTAGCTGTATCAGAGTCAGTCCAGCGTCAGCTAGAGGTGAGTAGAGCCTAACTCTTTTACTTTCAAAAGCACTCAAACTTTTAAGCATGTTCATGCATCATAAATGCCATATATGTAATAGGTTGTATTGCATTAGAACTCACGAATATGACGCATTGCATAATATGATGTTGATGTGGATGGATATTGGATGACCCATTAACCTTTGATATGATATGATATGATATGATATGGTATGAAAGTCCAGGTCGAGGCCCATTCTACGCCCCTGGCACAGAGTAAGAGAAAGTCCAGGTCGAGGTTCATTCTACGCCTCTAGCATTATGGATATGTTATGTTATGTGTAAGCGAAAGTCCTGAGGAGCTCCGTCAAGGGCCAGGCACATTGGATTATGTAGAGGGTCATTGGTGACAAGTCCATCCTTAATGTGATTTATTTATGATGTGATGCATTTCATAAAAGCATGTGTTTAATAATATGTTTTTACGGTTTTACTCACTGGGCTTTAGTAGCCACCCCTTTCCCCTAATCCCTAGGTTGCAGGGTCAGAGATAGCTCAGGAAGTCAGCAAGAGTAAAGGCTATGTATATGTAATAGTTTAGTAGTGGACATGTAATGTAAAATAATGTAACGTAAAGTAGAGTGATGTTTTATGGATTAGTATTGTGCTTGGCCCTAATAGTAGTGGTAATCCCTTTTGTACATGATCTGTATGTAATGTTTTTAATGATGTTATCTGATGAACCACGCTTGATATATGAAATGTGGACCCAACTAGAGCATTTGATGAGGGCTCTAGTATGGGGTTTTATGTTTACAGTTATAGTGCATGCACAGGTCAAGCTTGGTGTATGAAAAGTTTAAAAAAATTTTTATGCAAATGTATGATCATGTATGGAATTTTATCAGATGTACAGGATGTATGTTAGGCTTGCTACGAGTTCCGGCGACCTTAAGTCGATCTGAATCCTAGCGCCGGTAGCGGTCTGGTTCCTGGGTCATTACAATCGATGAGTGGAAGGTTTGGGCAGATGGAGCTTATGGAGCAAGAGGTTATAGAATTAGGACCCTCTTGCAGATTCAAACCAGGATAAAGCTTCACTACACAATAAAACTTGCTTTCAATACTACCAACAACGTAGCTAAGTACGAGGCTGTGATAATGGCCCTAAAATTCATCGAGGAAATAAGTATACAAAAATCTATTATTTTGAATGACTCATAGTTGGTTGTTAATTAGTGCTAAGGACAGTTCAAAATTTGAGATTTGAACATCATCAAATATGAGGAAAAAGTTTGCTCCTTAATAGAGAGGATCAATGATAGGCAGGGCAACTGTGAGTTTCACTAGGTGGTTAGAGGTGATAATGAAGAGGCTGATTTTCATAGATAACTAAGAGGCTGATTTTCTGGTCAAAATGGCGGCAGCAGGAGAACAACACTTAACTCAACTATTTCAATTTAAAGAGTTACAGACTCCCGAAACTGATAAGGAAGAGTCCTTTCCTATAAAGGAAAGGGAATCGTGAATGATGTCCATGTACAAGTTTTTGACACAAGATGATCTATCGGCTGGTTAATTTTCAGCTAAACAGGTAATAAGAAAATCATCTAAATACGCACTAATTGATAGTTGGTTGTACAAAAGGTCCTTAACTTAACCATAGCTGCGTTGTGTAACCAAAGAAGAAGGCTAAGAAATCCTAAAGGATATTTATAAAGGAGATTGTAGGAGCCATGAAGGAGCTCAAACAATCGCCCGGAAAGTGTTTAGACAAGGGTAATACTGGCCAATGATAATGCAGGATGTGAAACAACTTCTCTAGAAGTGTCGAAGATGTCAAGTACATGCGAGCATTCCAAGGACCCCCAAGAGAGATGCAAGCCGCAATTGGAAGCCTCTGGCCTTTCTTTCAATATGGGCATAGACATCCTTGGCCCGTTTCCGAAGGCAGTTGGGTTAAGAAAATTTGTGATTGTGGTAGTGGATCATTTTAGTAAGTGGATTGAGGCTGAGGCAGTTCAGTCCATTACCACCCAATAAGTGATCTCTTTTGCCAGCAAGAATATCTTCACTCGGTTTGAAATCCTGAAGGTAGTAATTACTGACAACAGAACTCAATTTGCGAGTTCTAATTTTAAAGATTTCTGTATGAAATGGGAGATTGACTTAAGGTTCAATTCGGCTTATCACCCATAAACCAATGGAATGACTGAGGTTACAAATAAGACTATATTACAAGTACTAAAGAAAAGACTCAATAAAGCCAAGGGCAACTGGCCTGAGGAATTACCCTACATACTTTGGGCATATAAAACAACCTCGAGAACAGCCATAAGGAAAGCACCTTTCTCTATTGTGTATGGGGCTGAGGCAGTAATACACATGGAAATTCAAGTAAGCAGTTTCAGGACACAACACCCAGAGATTTTAGGAAACCTTAAAGAAATGCAATTCAATTTGGATCAAGCCAAATTTTTATGAGAAAATGCCACAATCAGAATGGCGATTTATAGGAATAAAATGACTAAAATTTTCAACAGTAGAGTCAAGCCACGCACTTTTAATGTTGGAGACTTAGTCCTTAAAAGAACGAATGTAAGCAGTAATGTCAGATCTGGTAAGTTGGGCAAAAATTAGAAAGGACCATTTAGAGTCCTGAAGGTTTCATCCAGAGTCTTATAAGCTAGCCAAGTTAGATGGTTGAGTCATTCCCCATTCCTGGAATATTTGTAATCTGAGAATATTTTATCAATAATAGTTAACGAGATATTTTTTTCATATGTTGTGTTCATCAGTGACAAGAAATGTTGGGGTTGCCTTTTTAAAAAAGTGATTAAAGAGCATTCATTAAAGGCCACAAGGCAAGTTCGGCCAGGTCACCTAATCCGAGTATTAGTCCCACTAAATAAGGTATCTTATGTCAGGCTACAAGGTGGGTTCCGCCAGGCCACCTAATTTGGGTGTTGGTCTCACTAAAAAAGGCATCTTATGTTAGGCCACAAGGAGGGTTCCGCTAGGCCACATAATATGGGTGTTAGTCCCACTAAACAAGGCATCTGATGTCAGGCCATAAGGCGGGTTTTGCCAGGTCATAATCCAGGTGTTAGTCTGCTAAACAAGGCATTTGATGCCAGGCCACAAGGCTGATTCCGCCAGGCCATAATCCAAGTGTTAGTCCCATTAAATAAGACATCTGATATAAGGTCACAAGACAGGTTCTATCAGGGCATAATTCGAGTGTTAGTCCCGCTCAACAAGGCATCTGATGCCAAGCCATAAGTTGGGTTCCTCCAGGCCATAATTTGGGCATTAGTTCCGCTAAACAAGGCATCTAATGCCATGCCATAAGGTGGGTTTTGCCTGGTCATAATCTGAGTGTTAGTCCTGCTAAACAAGGTATCTGATGCCATGCCACAAGAGGGGTTCTGCCAGGCTATAATCCAGGTGTTAGTCCCGCTAATCAAGGCATTCTATGCCAGGCAACAAGGAGGGTTTTGCCAAGCCATAATCTAGTTGTTAGTCCCGCTAATCAAGGAATTCTATACCAAGCCACAAGATAAGTTCTACTAGACCATAATTTGAGTGTTAATCCCATATCCATAAAAATTTTCTAAGGTATTTTATGCCCAAGCCACATGGTGAGTATCTGCCAGGTCCATGACCGGGTGTTAGTCTCATATAAAAGTTTATAAGGCATTTGATGCCCGAGCCACAAGGTGGGTATTCACCAGGCCACGAGACTAGATGTTAGTCCCAGGTGATAGAAATTTCTCTAAGGCATCTCTAGTCCAGGGTACAAGGAGGGTATGCATAGAGGACACTCTCTATGGCAGAGTGCATAATGTTGTCAAAAAGCTCATCCGTCTCGACCTCGTTCAGGCCATGATGGTCCTCGAGCCTTAAAACATTCTTCGCAATTAGGACTAATAGGTTAGGTTCCTCAAGAAGAGAGGCCATCTAAGTCAACGCCAGCACTAGGTGTTGGATGCTACAAGGCCATAAGGACTCAACCCAAGGATTTTTTGGTGTGGGCTCAGCAATGATGGGACTGTTGTAGCGGTGCCGCTTGTAGAAGACTCGGGCTGAGCAGGGGTTGTTTCTTCTATTGTAGGAGGGGGTGAAGGAGGAGGAAGCATGATGATCTCCTCAACGCCGCGAGCACGCTTAGGTGGAGGCGCAATCGCTCCAGCAATAGCCTTGCCTTTTTAGGCAGCACGTGCTGCTTCGGCAAATTTATTTCTTAACTCGGCCATATCTGCATAGAGCAAAAAGTGAGTAAGGTAGTTTAAAGTACAAAAAAAGTTTAAAACAAAAATACTTTGCTCGCTAGCCATGAAGGTGCTTTCTCCAAGGCTGGGAAGGATGGACGAGTGAGAACTCCGAGCTTGGCTCGCCTAGAGATGGCTTTGCCAAGACAAAATGGTGTTCCTTACCGCCTTGGTAATGTCCATTTTCTTAGACGTGGCCATCGTCTGGAGGAAGTCCAAAGCCTTTTTCTCACTCCTCTAGGACTGGACTCCATCTTTTCTCAGTTCCAGATATGCGTTCTAGCTAGTATGGATGGGACCAAAACCCCTGGACATCCGATGGCAGAGGATAAAAAATATGTTCTTCCATCGCTTTAAGGAAGATGGTATCCAGTCAAATAGTGTCTAGCGCTTCCTCCCACTAAAAAAATCAGAACTCTTCATTTTTTCGAGTGCCCAGCTGGTACAGTTGAGAAAAGAGGGCCACACTCGGCTCAATATTGTTATTGAAGCAAATGAGCAAAAAGGCCAATAAGATTCTCCAATTGTTGGGCTGCAGCTAGGCAATTGAAACCTTATTGAATCGAAGGACCTCAGTGAAAAATGGCTCCATAGGGAACCGAAGACCCACCTTCAGTTGCTCTTCATAAACTATGATGGTGTCCTCAGTAGGGATCTGGTCATCTGCGCAAACGCTCAGAGATGGAGCGAAGACATGGAAGATTTCTCGAGATATCTGGTATTTTATCATGAAGGTGTTCTATATCTTTCTCTGTTAGTATAGAAGGGATGTATCTGATCAAGCTGCCTGCACTTTCATAAGTCGCCCTTAGTGGAACGATAGGAGTTAGGGCTCGGATGGAGCCGTCGGCGGAGGAGTTTGAGGCGGAACTTTCACCAAGAGAAAGAGAAGAAGAGGAAGTATTTATATTCATTTTAAAAGGAAAAGCAAATAAGAATTACCTTGAAAGCAAGGAAGTGTGAATGAAAGGAATGATTGAGTATTTCTAAAGCAAAGATGTCAGTTGTAAGCAAAAGTGATATTTAAAGGAGAAGAATGCTTCTTATATGATGGTTTCGGCGGTAGATTTTGAATGCTGCTCGAAGAATGAGGCAGTTATCATTTATGGGCAGGAGTAGGCAAAGCAACGTGAGTAGGGAAAGGCTAATCTAAATGAGCCACATGCTCCAAATCATAAAGACAACTGTCACCTTTGAATCTGAAGTGTCAAAGACCAACGGAGGACCTATAATATAATACAACAATCGTCCAAAGTAAGTAATGATCTTTCACCATAAGACAGGGCCATGTGGCAAGGGTCTGATAAGCTGATACGCGGTCCCACCCATAGAAAGGAAGACCCGAACACCATTGCACCCAGTTCTTCATCAAGACTCGTCTTTTCTTGAAAAGGTCGAGTTTTCACATAAAATTACCATTAGTAGATACAATCCAGCAGATCCCTATAACGCCAGTAATTACGGGATTCCCGATCAATTAGCAACATAATCTCTTATCAATTAGTCAACACCCACTGGGTTTCTAGAAAATATTATAACTAACTTCATTTTCTTATAGTATAAATGCTAATGATCGCAAAGGTGAAGGTACGCATTTCTACACAACTACACTTACTTCTAAACAATTTTTTATATTCGTCATTTTCTTCTGTTTACTGACTTAAGCGTTGCAGTGGCTGCTAAGGCGCCAACCACCTCACGTTCTCTTCCTTGCATATTAACTAATCGCGATATAGTTTCATTTCGACCACAACATAAATAAAATTTATTGGAATAAAAAATTAATTTTATTTTTAAATAATATAAAGGCAAAAGTAAAACTATATTTATGGGAAGGAGATAATGCTATTTTTTTGGTATTACAAAAATAAAAAAATCATATCTTCTTTTAACTTTCTCCACAATTATAAGACTTTTTTTTTAAAGAAATGTTTATTTCTTTTCAAGCTAAAAAAAACAAAGCGATGTGTGCTTTATAAATTAGTTTCGCTAATTTATAAATTTTAAAATAAAATATTATATATGTATATAATATTTTACATTTATAAGTTCAAGAAAATGAACGAGTAAATTTTTATTTTAATAGTTATAAATACTAAACTGATAAACAAATTTAATCAATTAAATTATTATATTACCCTTATTTAACTTTTAAACTTTACAACATATATTATTAATATTTTTTTAAAGTAATTTTAGTGTATTTATATATTACTTATTGTCAAACATACTAATTATTTTTCGGTCATTTACGAGTAATTTAATCAAATATATCCTTCTTCTATCTACTTTTATTTGTTGTTTAAAGTTTTTTATGATAATTAAGAAAATAATTATCATAAAAAAATATTATAAAAGTGATGGATAATTTTAAACAAATAACTTATCTCTTAATTTGACTAATTTATTTTATCTCACTTTAATTCTTTTAAGTTTTTTTAGTATTTTCCCTTAATCTTATAAAAGTGATGGATAATTTTAAACAAATAACTTTTAAAGTATCATATAAAAATAGGTGGAGAATAGAGTTGATGATCTGAGATCCAATAGAATAGGGTTTTACAAGGGTTTTGGTATTGAAGAATAAAAGCTCTTTTTTTTCTGAGGAGGGGACTCCCCTTTTATCCATTTCATCTTGCTTGCTGGGGACGTGTAAAGGCCTCTCCAGGATTGGGCCACGCGTCTCTGCCATACAGATTCGGGCGTACGAGGGTATCACGCGCCTGCCCCATGCGTAACGGCCTCTGATTCTCCTTGTGCGTACGTTCGAGCGGATCTGCCAGGCTGTCTGGTGAGTATCATTCTGGATCCTGGGTTGGGCCAAGAGTTGGGCCAGAGAGGAAAGGGCCTGCGATCGCGGACTGGGTCGGTCTAAGTGAGGAAGCTTGGTCGAGCCCGGCCTTAAAGGTTGGATGAGCCGAGCCTGCTTTGAGTACCAAGTAGGTGGGCCTTTACTTTGTGGGCTTTAGGTTGTGGCCGAGGCCCTGGACCGGGGTGAAGAAATCCAGCGGTCATCAATTGCCCCTTCACCTTCTCGGTAGTTATTGCTCCAACTGCCGAGGGGGTGAATACCGAGAACCATTATGACTGCGCCTGTTCGTGTTCAGATGCCTTCATAACACCCTTTCATCTTTTTGTCATTACTCAGTTTTTGAATCCTATCTGCTCTTTCCCCTTTCTGGCTTTTCTCTATTCTCCGTGTTTTCTGCTATCTTTGCTTTCCTGTCACCATCGTCTGGTCATGCCTTTTCTTTCCTCTTCCATGAATGTCTTTTAAGATTCGGACATCGTTAGCTTAGAGTCTAGCATAACTCTGCCTTGTGCTAAGGCCTTAGGCTCTGAGTATATATATCAGTGCTAGCTCTTCCTCATTCCCAAACCCTCTGTTGGAGCGAGAGATTCTTGTTTTATCTGCGAAGGGTCCATTTGACGCCTTTTTCAAACGGATAGAGGTGAGCTTAAGGTTACATTGCTTTGTTGCCCCGGAGGTTTACTTTGATCTTGCATTTGTCATCTTGCTAGAAAATAATTCTAACTTATCTCTGTTTTGGAACTTTTCTACAGTACCTGAGATAAAGATGAGTCAGTTCAAAATTCTTGAGAATTTGAGGTTACCTCTAAGGAGTTTGAACGTTGCTTTAGAGATCCTTCTGGTAGGGCGGTCGATGGGTGGGACCATTCGGCAAGTTGCTGAAACTACTTTACCCAGGTCATCTGGCCGGCCTCCTCCTCTGCTTGTTGTCCGGTCTCCAAAGAGGTTCTGGGCTGTTGAAGGGTTTATTCTAACTTTGCCTTCCTTCGAGAGGGAAATTTCCCCGATGTCCATGTTGTCTTCTTTTGATATAAATGGAGGTGGCGAAAATGATCAATTTATTGTCCCCTTTGGTGTGGAGTACTTGTATTATGAGGGGTTGAGCTCTGCTGCACTCAGTCAAGCTTCCGCCGATGCCTTCGAATATATGTTCTGTGATCTTCTTGAAGCCGTAACTCGAAGACTTATGTTTTTCATGCGTGACATACGAACAACATATAATATTTGAGCTTGTTCGTATGTATCGCGCATCACACTTGGGCAACCGAATGTTTGTCCATAGGGGAACAGTGAGAAATGCTTATGGGAATCAACTTATTCAGTTCTCCTATAATAACGCAGCAGGATTCGGCTGACCTGTCGAGCTCGTTTCCCATATTCAAGAGTTCCTCTGTATCGAAAACTAGGATAATGATAGGTTGATAGGTGATAGTGATGTAAACGCAGACGATGTATCTGGTCATGTAAATCCTCTAAGGATAGCTTTTTGTTCTGTAATGTGGGTATTTGTAACGCGCTGTAATGAAACTTTTCTTTTAATGAAATTCTTGTTTTTCATTCATACTTGAGCTGTTCTTCCTTTGTCATGGGTGAAGTACTGAGACTGCTTTCTTCGTAGTTTTATCCAACTAAATTTTGTTTTGCTTTTCCCGAGCTGGACTGACCATATTCGTGAGCTCTTGCTTTTAATCGATGAGCTGAGCTCCGGACTCACTGAGCCAACTGAGCTTTCGGTTAACTTTTTCCGAACTAGACTATCCGACCTGTGAGCTCTGTCTTTACTCGATGAATTGGGCTTTGAGTCTCCTTAGCCAACTGAGCTCTCAAGTTATGTTTCCCGGGTTGGACTAATCGACCTGTGAGCTTTGTCTTTTATTCATGAGTTGGACTCTGAGCCCTCAGCTTTGTACAATTCCGGAGTGCCTTCATCGCTTCTTTCCGATCTCGTAGCCTTTGTTTAATAACGATAAGTCAAATCTTATAACTTTTTAAGTGGTGAGCAGGTCTGACCTTTATCATGCTCCTATCTGCTTGTATTTTTGAGCCTTTTCATGACTTGCCCCTTTATTTCCTCGGTATTTACCATAGGGGTGGTGAAGTGGTAAATTTTTGTAAGTTAAGTTGCACTAACTGGGAAATCCAGGTAGAGCCCTGTCTTTAAGGTTCGGACGAGTTGGGCTTGTATTATGTAAACGGCGAATGGGCTTTTGAATGATGGGTTGTCATCGTGGACCTGGCTCTTGATGGATGTGGATAAGCCCAGCGATCATCTTTTTGCCCCTTTACCTTCTCGCCGGTTATTATCTAACCGTTGAGAGGGGAAACTTCGAGAGTAATTAATGATCGCACCATTCCAAGACAAAACTGTTCAGATCAACGTTCCGTCTCATTATTGCCTTTCATTTCGACTTCTTTCTGTCTCCTGAAGAAACTAGCTCTCTTCTGCTTTCTGTTGTCCTACAACTCCTGCTTTTTTCACCCTATTGCATTTTCAGGTACGCTTTTTTGTTCTTCCATGGAAGGTCCAAAGCTCCCCGATGTCGTTAATCTTAGGTCGCATATTACTTCTTCCAACATAACTAAGCACATTTCCCAGAGGCTCTTAGATACTCCTCTGTATCTTATTCGAGCGCCTTTTCAAAACGAAAGGATAGTCCTTCCTAACCCTCCTCCTCCTGGTTTGATGGATCCCCAAAGGGGTCGCTGTATAGTGTTCTTTCTCAAACAGAGGGATTTTGGTCTACCGTTTCCTTTTACCCCTTTCTTTATTGAGGTGTTCGAGTACTTCGGGGTAACCCCTCGGATGTTATCCCCAAATTCTATTTTGTTTCTGTCCTGTTTTGAGTCTATCTGCCTGAGTTGGGGTTTTACCCCCACAGCGTGTCTGTTTGTCACTTTTTTTCGTCTGGTTAGGGCGGTTTAGAATTTTTATTACTTTTCCCCCCGTAGTGGGTTGTCTCTTTTCACGGGCTACAAGGATTCTATAAAGGGATGGGTAGAGAATTTCCTTGTGGCGGAGCTGAAATTAGAGTCCGCCCGATCGTGGGAGGTGGATCTAAGTTGGGAGGAGGTCCATCCGGGTTGCAACGAGCTGCCCCAATTGAGCCTTATTGAGCAGGTGGGGTTGCTTCGACTGACTTCCGTTGAAAGGAAGTATGACATCGAGAAGTGTATGTTCGTGTCCAACCTTAGGGATATCCGGGACACGGGTATATTGCTTTGTCTAGCGATTCTGTTTCTTCTTTGCTCATGATATCAGAAAGTATGCTGACTCTTTATAGTTTCGTGTTTTTGCAGCTTCTGAGGTTAAAATGGATGAAATCAAGTTCCCTAAGAACTTTGTCCTGTCTCGGGATAATATGCACGCAGTTTTCGACGCTTTTTCGGCTGGGCGTTCGGTGTCTGAGGCTGCGGCGGAGGTGGTTCAAGCTGTTTCCTCCAAAAAGGTTAGCCGACCTCCTGCCAAAGCTTCTTCTCGAGCTTCTAAACCAAGCTCTCGCGGCACCAAATCATGTCGGCCATCTAGTCGTGGTGGATCGAGCTCAACTCTTAAGCCCGCTGAAGGGTCTAAATCTACTCCAGCTTCCTCGGAGGGCGCGAGGGAAACCTCCCTAGCCATTGTGGAGCAGACCCAAGTCGTTGAGCAAGTGGAGTCGGGTCTTGTCCATTCTCCTGAAGGGGTGTCAGGGGGAAAATCTAAGTCCCCCGTTACTGAAGACAAGGAGGCCTCTGGGACAGGGATGGAGATCATCCTCATAGAGGACCAAATCCCAGATGTTCCTACCCAAGATGCCCCTGCCTCTGTGGGGACTGGGCCTGAGGGGTCTGAAGGCATTCCACTAAAGACCGGGGATAAGCGCCCAGCCCCTTCTGGAACATCTTCCCCATCTCCTGCTCGGAAGAAATCCAGGGCCGCCATAGGATCTTCTCTAGCTCTTCCTCCCATTGGGAAGGAGAAAGGTGTTCCTGCTGTGCCTTTGTTGTCTTCTTCTGACAACGCTCTAAATGCGTCGGACATTACCTCTGAATCTCCGGCCAGTGCTGTTGCCGAACTTCTTATAGAGCGAATGTTTGGCGGAATTTCTGAGGCCTCAGATCCGCGTCTTCTTGCCCTGACTGGTCTCTTAGCCAGTTCTACCAAGGAACAAGCGTCCTTTCGGTCTCGCTCTCGTGAGGAGCTCGGATCGACGATTAGGGAGATGCTTCTGATGGTAAATTACTTTTCCACTTCTCTTTTAATTTGCTTTATTTCTTTTTCTTGACGATTGTTATTCCGTACTAGGTGACGGGCCTCTTTATGGAGGTGGATGTTCGTGATCGCTCCTTTCAGGAGTCTGTAGACCGTCAGATTGAAGAGGCGCGTCTGGATGAAAATTTGTCTGCAACTAGTGACGCCAGGGGTAACCTTGCAACAGCTTGGGAGCATACCCAGTCCCTCCAGGTAGAGTTGCACTCTGCGCTGGAGGTCATTAAAAAGTCTGAATCAAAATTTCTTCACATCTAATTAATTATATAATGGATGACAGCAAAATGTGTCCAAATAAACATCTCCTTCATCCAAATTCTTTACCATGACAACTCATTATTCATTTATTTATGCCAATTTGGCAATTTCAAAAAAAAAAAATAAAGTTTTTGACTTTTGATGCAACGACCCTTGGACTCTCTCTCTTTTAAAGGAAAACGGTAATATTGTTTTTAAGTAATTTAGGCTTGAATAAATAGGATTATGTATAGCTGATCAAATTTCTGACTTTGAACAAGTAAATTAAAATAACATATTTTTAGAAAAATAATTTGATAAGATAAATGGAAAAATAAAAAGTATTTTACACTTTGATGGAAAATTCTCTACTTACAGTGAGCCAAACAAGCGACATTTGACTGAGAGGACACGTATTCGCCTGGGTTACTTCTGGCAAGTCTCTCCATATCTGTCCTGTATCCAGCTTGTTCGCTTTTGCTAAAATGTCATCAAAGCTTGTTATTTATTTCAGCTATTATATATATTGTATACAGAGTAAATAATCCAGAAGTAAGTTGTAATTAGATTGAATATATATTGTATACAGAGTATTTTGATATCAATTTTTACACATGGAGACTAAATTTATATAATAATGGAAGTTTAATTTATCTCCTGTGGGCTATATATGTGTATATGGTTCTGTGCTTTTAATCCATTACTCCAGCTGGGCCAACCCCAGTTGTTAGCCTTTGTTGTCATCCACGATTGAGACCCATGGCCATGTACATCTTTCTCTTTGCAAGACATTTTAGTCGTCAATTGAAAATGCCACCTCCCATTTTAAAGTGGGTCAATACCTGTTAGAGTTGATGTTATTCTAGTACCTGTAAATTTCTCCGTATAAAACAAAAGAAAAATAGCATACTAAAACGTATTATAAGTATAGGCTATGTTCACAAAATTAATCAATCTTTCCCTATAAAAGCGAGGAGTTGCTGAAAATTTAGAGAATTATGAGCTCATTGAATTTATCCCTTAAATAAAAATAAAAGAATTTATTTGGATTTATTTATACATTTTAATATTTTTTTTAATAATTTAAAATTTTTTGATTGATTTACCTAATAAAACATCTATTAATATTCCTTATAATTATTAAAAAATACTAAAACACATTCGTAAATACTCTCGATGCTTCGCGAAACTAGAGAAAGAATGAGAGTTACCAAAAAATGAAAGGAACAAAGAAAAGAGAAAAAGCGAGAAAAAAAACGACATGCGAATACGCAAGAAATAGAACGGGTTGTCCCGACTATCGTTAGAGAAATTTCTACAAGGTTTTGATTTGATAGTTTTTATGTGGTTATGAAGGGTGTCCCTTACCTTCCAGCAGTTTATTTTGTTTAAGTCTTTTTGAATTCACGATGTCCTGTTCCTCTCTTGTTGGTACTGCGGTGGTTTGAGTTTTCTTTTTAAGTTTCAATTTGCTTTTCTTGTCGTGTAGGTTATATGGTTTTATTGTGAGAAAACTATTATTTTTTAACGAACTTGGTGTAGGTTATATGGTTTTATTGTGAGAAAACTATTATTTTTTAACGAACTTGGATTCGACGAGGATTCCAATTGGCTTTTGAGAATGATATTCTTTGCATTTATGTGGCATTTGGGGATTGTACTACTATGTCCAGCGAGTAATTCTTGTATGTCGTTAACCAGTTGCTCGTTTGGTTGGTTAAATGATCGTCTTCAATGATCTTATTTCGGTTTGATCGAGTTTAGTCTTTTATTACATGTAACTTTTCTCTTTTTTCTGGTGGTCAATCTTTGGCTATGTATTTATTGTTTGTGTTTTGCTCATTCTTTTATTTTTAATGCTCTCTATAGTTATGTGCAGAAAGAAATGTTGATACGACAATGAAGAGGTCGATTCTAGTGCAAGTGATGTTTCAGTCAATTTGAGTTTAGCTGTGTCCTCTTTGACTTAATCAATTTAATTGCTTATATTTAGTTCGATTTTATCGATTTTTTAATTTGACTTATTTTAATTTAATTTCATCAAAACCGTTCTATTTTATATTAAATCTGGTTAGAATATGTATTGATAAAAAAAAATTATGAGGAAACATCCTCTGTAGTTGTAAACCGTTTTGAAAGTGAGAGAAGTCTTGGATGTGGGGCCAACAACTATAATAGAGGAAGTTGTTGATTTTCCATTTGGACTCAATTTATTATCATGAATTAAAACACATTGTAATAAATTAAATTCCATCAGCAATTATTTTTTCAGAGTTAATAAATTTGAATTTAAAATTTTAAAGAGTTGAAAAAAATATACTGATAATCAAATCAAATTGAATAACAGTTTAGTTAAATAGGATTTTAAAAAATTAAAATAATTTAATCAGATTATTTTAATTTATCAGACTTTACATAAATTGGATTATTTCCATATTTTCCGTGTGTGAATTAAAATCCAAGTTCTAAAAAAATAAATATGAACTAATTAAATGAATAATCAAACTAAGAGACTTAAACCAAATAATTTTCAACTAGACATCTACCATGGGATCTGCCATTCTAGAATCCAGAGTTTTATACTTCCACAAACACATAGCATACAACAAGAAACTAATTAACTTCTAATAAAAGGACGAAAATATTTAATTATCTTACAAGAACATATCATCTCAGAACGAAAAGGACAGCGTTCACCTTATCAAGAGACGATGGCAGAGGTTAAAGCATCAAGGGACATTTCAAAAAGTTATGCTAAATGGGCAAGGACATGGTGGAATGGGAACTTCAACAACTCCTTCAAGCATCTGCACAACTTGCTTCATGAAGGGTCGCAGCGATGGATCTTCTTGAACGCACCAGAGCCCAACCATCACAAACCTCTCTAGCTTCCTTCTCTCATCCAAATCCAAGGCGTCTGCGTCATGTCCAACCAGGGCATCTAAACTCCCTTCACAATAACAATCATAAGCCCAGTCTGTTAAAATTGCTTTCTCTGTATTGGTTCCGTCGATATCCGCTTCCACACTTTTTCTGCAACTAATGATCTCTAGCAGCAGGACTCCAAAGCTGTAGACGTCCACTTTCACTGTGATGGGCAAGTTCCTAAACCAATCTGGGGCGACGTATCCTTTTGTTCCTCTAATGGCCGTTAGGGTATCGCTCTGATCCAACAACAAAAGCTTTGCCAATCCGAAGTCACAAATCCTTGCGTTGTAACAGTCATCCAGAAGTACATTCTGGGGCTTTATATCACAGTGGATAATCTGAGTGCTACATTCCTCATGCAAGTAAAGTAGTCCTCTTGCAATTCCAAAAGCAATCTGGATTCTTTTGTTCCAACTGGGTCTCTCGCCTACAAAGAGAAAGCTTGATAAAGTTCCATTGCTCAGGAACTCGTATACCAGTAGTTGATGTTCTCCATCGTCACAGAATCCCAGCAGTCGAACCAGATTCTTATGATGTGTCTGACCGATCACCTTTAACTCTGTTCTGAATTCCTTCATACCATCTCTTGCCACAGTTTCTAACTTCTTCACTGCCACAGGGATGCTAGACCCCACACTTAGCACCCCTTTGTATACGATGCCAAAAGCTCCTCTTCCCAGTTCTTCCTTGAATCCATCTGTAGCTTCTACGAGCTCTTTGTAATCAAAACACCGCAAATTTGTCTCTGCTAAATTATCCTGATGAGGAACTCGTTTGTGTTTCTTTTGGTGTATGAGGAAGCAACCCAAACAAATTGCACCAACCAATAACAAGTTTGCGAAAATGGAGCAACTCAAAAGTACGGCTCCAGCTACCATCAAACCATCTCTGTTTTTGTCCTGTTTCACCAAGATTTCTGGTTTAATTCTTGGGACATCACCTCTTCTAACTTTGATAAGTGCCTTTCCGTTAAGATTAGGATCTACCCTTCCATTAGAGAGTGGCAGCTTCTTCTTCCAACACATATCGCCGGATCTGAAAATAGCAACAGCGCACATACAATCGTGTAAACAAGATTGCCTACAGCCTTCTTCAGTAAAAGGCTGCAAGAGGGCATAATCAGATGTAGGCCAATCTGTATTCATGAGAACTTCAAAGCCATATAAATCTTCCACCGGACCCGTCTCGTTTTCTTCACATGTCTGCGTGTAGTTTGGTTTGCAATTGCCGTGCTGATCATTTGGATCAAGTAAAGAATACCCACTCGGACATTCACAGTTCGCTCTCTGATCTTGGATCAGTGTGCAGACACTATTGAACCCGCAGACGCCACTACCAGCGTTTACCGTGCTTGCTTGGCAAATATTACCAGGTTGAGTCCAAATTGGAGTCCACCTTTCGTTGCCAGTTGATGTTATTGGGCGATAATATTGAGTGAAAACTCCATCAAAATTGAGAGTTGCTCTGTGATAGAAGTTTCCTAGTGGTGGATCCGAACTGAGTGGGAATTTTTGGCCATTTGCTCTCAGTATATACAAGTATGCTGATGAATTAAAGATCAGTTGGAAACCAGCACTCGAGGAATTTGAATCACCGTCAGTGCCGCTCTCATAATAAGGTTCGTTAGTATGGTTAGAGGGCAAGTTTACAGTAGCAAGGACAAGATTACCATCTTCTTGAAGTTTCAGCTGAAACCTTCCTCTGGAAAAATTGGTATCTGAATATCGAGAAGAAAGCACCCTTTCCCTCTCCAGGATTTGAGAAGGTAATATTGTATCTGTAGGATGCTCAAAGCTTTCCCAAGCGACAGAATCACCAGCATGAATCACAAAATTGCCAGCATCTGTCATGGCACCAGAAGTAACAGAGCCACTGGTGGGGGATCTCCATAGCTCTCCTCCTCGTGGGTCCGTAAGGACAAGCCCGCCATCGGTAAGCTGGACTTTTGAATTCTTGGGTGCAGGATAATCTCCATTAGAATACCAAACTATGGTTTTTTCTGGTATATTTGCATACCAAATAGCAAGCAAGAAGAGATCGACGCTGTTGTTCTTGTTCAGTGGATAAAAACCAAAGGCAAAAACTCCAGAAGGTGAAAGCCATGAGGAGTTCTGATCAGAGGCAGTGCGAGAAGCACCCACAGTTAGATTACCACGGTTTTGAGCAAGAGCAAAATTTGGTAGCAGAAAGAGCAAGAAATAAGAAAGAGGAAGAAGAGCAAAAGCCATTAGCGAGAGCAATCTGGTCCTGATTAGCCCATCAAAGTAAGGAAGCTTTTTAAGCAGGAGCCATACGGAGTTTTAAGTCAAGTTCTAAGTCAACCGCAGGTTTCCATCTTCGTGGGGGGCCATGGTCCGAGATGTGTGGTTGAAGATATTCTATTTCATTCTTTCGATCATTCTATTAAAAAATATTATAAACAGATGGAGTCATTGTGATTTTTTTTTTTTTTAAAGAATTTTCCGTCCACTAAAAGAATTTTCCACCAAATAGTCAAATTCAAATAATCGTCCAAGTTCTGCTGCCTCTGGATATTTCGAGTGAAAACACCATCAAAACTGAGACGCGCAGTCTGATACAAGCCTGCACCCGGAGCAGTCACTGTCGACAGAATGAATGCTTCTCCGTCCTTTCCAATCCTTGCACGGCGCCTGAATTGCTAAAGGCCATGCCACAACCAGAATTAGAAGAATTTTTAGTGCCAGAAAGGTTCTGCTAATGTAGAATGCATCATAAACTAATACGTCTCCAATTTAACGGGATCAAGCTCAGGATTTCTAATTATAACTTCAAGCAAACGCAAGTGCATGCAGGCTTCTTCCACCTTGGATCACTTTTATGTTTCAAAGTAGTCTCTTTGAAACGGCTCCTGAGTCCTGACCCTTGACTTGGAGAATTGTAAAAATTAGATTTCATTTTCTCCAAGAGGAATGGAATTATGGAAGTCTATGCAAAGAGACTACTTGCAAACATGTGATTCAAGAGGGATGGAGTCCTGACCTTGCTTACAATAATAAGCAATGTTCAGACCACATAGGCTTCCTCTTTTCACCATTCTTTCTTCTAACAAAGTATTTATTTTTTTGCCAAAACGCATTATTCACTTTCCTCCTAAGTAGTTGCAGGTCATAACATATTCTGCGCATGCAAATGCCAATCATATTCATGATAGAGAAGAAAAATCCATATAGATTAAACCATAAATTAGGAAACAAGGGAAACTCATTTATTGTCTTTTATTCAACTTCTACTGCAGAGGAGTAATCTAGCAGTGCACTGCTCACCCTGGTTAGGATACCATATTTTATTCTGTCTGAGAAAATTGGATTCCATAACCATAAGAAATGACAGTGCATCCAAAGACAGTAAAAAAGGGGAGAACATATTATTCAGGTTCTTGTGACATTAAAGCACATAACCACCTCACGCATCTTCACACTGCTCAGCTATGGGAATTTCTAATCCAGGAAATATTTGTTTCTCCTCATCCCTGAAAAATAAATTTCAATTTACAAACACTTCCAATATTGATCACTGATATCCAAGGAAACTGGTAAACACAAACATATGCATACAAATTACCTACTGCTCCCTTTGTGCGACGTCCTGTTGCCTTCTTTGGTCGTCCCCTTCTCCGTTTTTGTGTTCCCTCACACCTTCATAATTATGTTACTGTTATCTATAGCCAACTTAAGAACAAAAAGAACATTCATGATGTTTGTGTAAACAAAGAACATTTCCAAAACCAAACAAATAAATAGAAAAGAAACAATCAGAAAGTTAATTGAATTTGAATGAAAAAATATTCCAAATATTTAGACTGAAGAGAATTTCCCACAGACGGCGCCAATTGATGATCTGAGATCCAATAGAATAGGGTTTTACAAGGGTTTTGGTATTGAAAAATAAAAGCTCTTTTTTTCTGAGGAGGGGACTTCCCTTTTATCCATTTCATCTTGCTTGCTGGGGACGTGTAAAGGCCTCTCCAGGATTGGGCCACGCGTCTCTGCCATATAGATTCGGGCGTACGAGGGTATCAGGCGCCTGCCCCATGCGTAACGGCCTCTGATTCTCCTTGTGCGTACTTTCGAGCGGATCTGCCAGGCTGTCTGGTGAGTATCATTCTGGATCCTTGGTTGGGCCGAGAGTTGGGTCAGAGAGGAAAGGGCCTGCGATCGCGGACTGGGTCGGTCTAAGTGAGGAAGCTTGGTCGAGCCCGGCCTTGAAGGTTGGATGAGCCAGGCCTGCTTTGAGTACCAAGTAGGTGGGCCTTTACTTTGTGGGCTTTAGGTTGTGGCCGAGACCCTGAACCGGGGTGAAGAAATCCAGCGGTCACCAAGAGTAATTGCTTAAAATTTAAAATAACTATAAGCTTCCAAAATAATTCATAACTATTTAGAATTTATCTGTATTTGTAATTATTAAGGCTTGAATTGTTTTATTTTCATATTTTTTAACAAGCGCACTCAAAAAATTTAGATAATATAAAATATTTTTTGATTCAAGAAAAAATAAGCTATTTAAAAGTGAATGACTCCCTCTTTTAAAAAGAGGAAGTCATTTTTAAAACCTCTCTATATATAAATTTATTAATAAATTTTATTTTTTAAATTAAAATTAAGCAAAAAAAATAAATTATCTTATTGAAAAATATTTTTTATAGAAAATATTTTTTACTAGGTTAAATACATAAATTCATTCTTGAACTTTATCAGAAAAACTTCGTGGCACCCTAAATTTTTAAAACATCCTATCACATACCTAACTTGTAATATTTTGACATTAATAACCCCTGTTGCCTTTTTACTAAATCGCATGTGAAACAACTGCTCTTATGTATTAAAGTAGTGCTGACATGGATCAACTAACCAACAACCACCTTACACCTAATATTATGAAATGACTAATAATTATCTTCTTCAATAATTAAATCTATAGTTTCTTCTAAACCAAACAAATTGGCCATTCAAGTGGAAGATTATTGGATTCTGGAAAAATGATTTCTATTTCTTCCCTCGCTTCGGCGTTGCTTATTTTCAGCACTTTCATTTCTAAACAAGTTTTCAAGAAAACTAAACAGTTAACAAAGAATTCCACTAAGAATAGAAGATAGTAATCCTTTGCTTGGTCTCAAAGATTTCTCCATTATAGCAATAGATTGAAATATACTTATGAATGACAAAATTATGGTCGATAAAGAACATTATCAATACAAAATTAAAAATTTGAATTGAGTTCATAACCACCAGACTCCGAAGAGAATACTCTGAGATCAAAATGGTGATATCTTAAGTAAAAAACTCAAATCGATTAGGAAAATAGTGTCGTGCGGTAGTTGAGGAAGTTCTAGTGGGTCGTCGAAGGCTGGGCACTTGTCAACGGAGGAGAGCAAAATCGGAAATCTACCAAATGCAATTTGCAAAAGGAATGCGCTATTGGTTGGTGAGCTTTGGTGAAGGGACTCGCGGTAAGAAGATGTGAGGTTGAGGTTGGGTTATAGATTTTGATGGAGGATGGAGGTGAGATAACAGGGATGTGGATCTAGTGGAAGGAGATGAGTATCTGGTTGGGGCTTCTTCGATAATCTTAAAGGGAATGTTGATATAATCGGGTGAAAATGGATGAATAGAAATGGGTTCTAGTTTAATGGCTTCAATGGGCAGAATGAATGAGGAAGGAAGTGGGGGCATCGGTGTTGATGGATAGATTAGGGGAATGTAGAACATTATTATTATTTTTTTTCATGCCAGCATTAACTAAAGCCTCCCACTCTCTGTTTAGCGCGTACATTCACTTTTGACGCTGATTGTGCAGCTGAGGGTTAGTTAATTCTACTTTTTTAAGAATATGGGTGTATAATGAAACATTTTAGAAGTTAAGGGTGCCACGACATTTTTTGTGTAAAGTTCAGATGTCTATATATGTATTTAACCTATAAGTTATTTTTTGCAAATAAACCGTCTAAGTTCTGTAAGCGAATTTGATAAGCTAAACTCAACCACCTTTAAATTCGTTTATCCAAATCCAAGGACCATGGTTTTAATAACCTTAAAACTTAAAAGAAATCTAATCTAACATTAACATTTCAAGCGTTTTCAAGTGTTTTTGTAGAACTTTATATATCAAATTTGATGACAGAGAATATAAAATTAAAATGCTTCTAAAGATGATTAATCCTTAAAATCAAATACAAGATGAATAAAAAATGTAAAAAATATGACTTAAAGAATAAGATTCATTATAATTAGCTAAATCTTAGAATTTATTGTAAGAAAAAGATTAAATTTTAGAGTTGCTAAGTATAAAATTTCTTCTTTCATACATTCAAATTTATATTTCATGCATTATCATATTTTATAAAGTCAAATTATTTTTGGAAGTAATCAAATTAATTTATAAAGTTTAAATTTCAATTTCTTAAAATTTGCATGGAATTGAACATAAAATTTTAGTTTTAGAACTAAACTGACATTGTTAAGATTATGATAAGATTGTTGGGATTATCAAATGATGTGCAATCTTTTCTGAAGTTATTTGTTTGTTTCAAACTTAAAAATTATCTATATAGTAAAGAGAATGAGGGATAATAGAAATATCTAAAATAATTACAATTTTTTTTTAGTTTAATTGGTTAAAAAATTAATATTAAATAAAAAACTTTAGTTAGATTGGTTAATTGGGTTATTTTTTATTTAAATCAAACTATATTCTATCAATATTTATCTACATATTTATATAAATTACATTTATTAATATATTTTTTAAATTCTTACTTTAATTAGTTTGAAAAAGAATCTTTATTATACTTCAAAACAAATTTTTAATTAAAAAATTGCTATATTTAAATAGCACCACCATTTTTAAAAATGAAAAAAAAATGTGTTTTGTATTTATTAATTATCATGAAAGACAATTAAGAATATACTTTTTATCTATGAGTATGTAGACTTTTACATATTAATTTTAGACAATTTTTTTTCTTATTATTTTTCAATTATTTTTTTAGTATAATTCAAACTAAAACATTATCTCATAATTAATTTTATAAAAATTCAATATTTTTTATAAAAAATAAATAAATTAAACAATAGAAATAAAAGAATCCATTTCATAAAAAAAATAGAAATAAAAGAATCACTTTTCTTTTAAGTTGATCCATTTTTTAAAAAAGAAATTGATTAAAAATAACAAATTATTTAATATAGTAAGAATTAAAATTTTTTTTATCTATTAAATTTAAAATAAAATCTATATTATTTAATTAAATATTACCTTTATTTATTATTAACTTAGTTCATATTTACTTTGATAATTAATTTATAATATTTTATTTCATATTTTAAAATAACACATAAAACTATTGCGTAATTTAAAAAATTACTAAAATGATATACATCTGCTAATGAAAAGTATAAATTTGATTATATTTGAATGTTAGATATTTTAATAGAAATTATCAAATAATAATATCCACTATTAACTAAAATGATCAATTTTAAATTTAAATTTAATAGACAATATTAAAATATTATACAAATTTAATAAATATTATTAATGAACACCCTTAACATATAACCCGAAAATATACAAATCTATAAGAAAGTAGTCAATATCCAAATTCGAGCTTTCCGCACAAGAAGTATCGAAGCCATAGGACTCGGCACCCAAAGTGCTAAAGTCCAAGAGGATTGGGCATTCAATGTGCCGAATCCCCCAAGGGACTCGACATTTAAGGTACTGAGTCCCCTAAGAGTACAGCTCTAAAGACTCGAAACTCGAAGTGTCGAATCTCTCAAAGGAAAGCCCACAAGGCTGAGCCCCTCAAAGGATTCGGACCCGATGAGATTCAGCCTCAATGCCAAATCTCTAAGGTTTGACCTTAAGGTCGAATCCCTCAAAGGATCAGTCTCAAGGTTGAACTCTTCAAGATTAGACGTTAAGTGTTTTAGCCCAAAAACCTAGTGATAAAACTCGATTACGAACGATAATTCTCGTGAAGAGCTATAAAGAATTTAGAACCAAAATGGATTCTAAAAAGAAATCTTAATCTTATTGGAAGTCGTCCAACATGAAGTCCATAAAAGGAGCCACCTCAAGTATATCAATTTATTTAGATTGAGATTTCTTTGGATATGTTTCGATTATCCATACGATCAGTTATTGATTTAAGTATTAGAAAAGTTTCCCACAACGATGTTCTGTTTATTCTTGCAAATCCGTGTTTGGTTCCATAACTTAAAGAGGAAAACAAACAGGATTATTGACGCCTGGAAACGTTTTTTCGAAATCTCATAAATTAAGAAAATTTTTGATTATTGTTTTAGTTTTCGTCCAATATCATCTAATCTAATTGACTTCAATGCTAGCAATCTGAATTATGCTAATGACAATCAAATCACTATTACTCAAAGAGTCCCTATCCAAGGTGATGCGTTTGAAGTATAATACGATGAAATCTTGTCTAGGAAATAATTTTTAGAAAAATTGAGGATGATGCGAGCAGAGCTCCATTAATGGGAAGGAGCCGAAAACCATCCAGGAAGCCAGAATTTGAGGGAGACCAGGGACATTGCAAGCGAGCAACATAATGAGAAGTCGGCAAAGAGTATAGGGCTGACCCTTGTATATAGTTTGGGCAATGGTGGACATCCTCAATTTGATGCAAAATTATTGGATGCGGTTAGGAGAATTCAAAAGGAGTATCAAGATGAATATTTTGGCATCAACAATATACGAATTTAAATCCTTAACATTAGAGCTTCTCATTTTAGGATCAACCTCTCTCTCATTTTAGTCTTTGGTGTCTAAACCATCCGACTCAATTGATCCTATCTGAGCAAGGCGATGTATGGGATTTAAAGAAAGGTTAACCACTACCCAAAAAAGGAACAAAGCCTTTATCTTTAAAGGAAATAAATGAGAAACTAGCGACCATCCGACGAACTGACAGTGGGAAGGAGAAGGGACTTGGAAGATAACTTGAGAAAATGAGTGAGTACCAAATAAAAGAGCCACACTCCTTTATAAAGGAGATAAAAGTAAACACGTCAAAAGAGACTATTTTTTATAACAAAAAGAAAAAAGAGAGAAAGAAAGAGATAAAAGAAACTAAAAATTGGTGCAAGGTTGGAAAACTAATGATAAACACCCTTAAGATATAACATGAAAATACACGAATTTATAAAAAAGTATAATTCATTACCCATGAATTCAATATCTAAAAAAGCGAACCAAGCCTGAGCTTTCAGCATAAGAAGTGCTGAAGCCGTAGGGACTCAGCACCTAAGGTGCTGAAGCCTAAGAGGATTTGGCACCCAAGATGCCAAAGCCCCAGGGACACTGCACCTTAAGAGGATTGAGTGCCGAATCCACCCAAGGAACTCAGCATTAAGGTGTCGAGTCCCCCAAGAGACTCAGCATCCAATGTGTCGAATTCATCAAGAGACTTGGCACCCAAAGTGCTGAAACTCTCAAAAGGACCGGGCACAAGGCCAAGCCCCTCAACCTGGTGAAGGGTTGTAAGGAATTCAAAACCAAAATGGATTCTATAAAGAAATCCTATTACTATTGAGTCGAACTTGAGATTCATAAAAGGATCCACCTCATATATGTCAACTCACGTGGATTGAGATTTTTTTAGATACCTTTCGACTATGCTTACAGATTAATTATTGACTTAAGCATTGAAGAGGTTGCTCAAAATCATTCACCCGATAACCATTCACCCGATATTCTCTTTATTTTAAAATATTCATATTTAGTGTTATAGCCCGAGGATGAGATTAGAATAATATTAATTATTAAATATTAATATTAGATAATTTTTAAAAAGGTTATTAAAATAATTATTATAAAATTTTTAACGTAAATGATAATTCAATTTTTAATCGAATATATTAAATTTAAGATAATTATTATAATATTAAATTGTTAAATTGCAATTTTTTTAAAAAATATTATAAAATAATGAATGATGATATGTTTCAATAATATATATTTTTTTAATTTTTATATATTTAGTTTGTTAACCTTAATAAAGTTAAAACATATCTTTTAAACCATCTTCATTTATATAGTTTAGTTATTAAAAATTAATATAATAATATTATAACTATAAGAGAATTTACTAAAAATTTATATAAAAAATAAACTACGAGTACCATGACGAGTACGAATAATATACAATGCACGTTATAAAAAAGCCAGTTTACATAAATAGGCTTGTATATCTTCATCAAAATACAAAACAAAGAAAATATTTTTCTCAAACTTATACAAATCCCTATATGGTATCAGAGCTATCAAATATAAATTCTCAATCAGCTGCTCTTTCTTCCATTATTGTTGCTTCTTTTTCCTCTACTGCCACTCATACATGCTCAATCAAGCTTACCTCTAGAAACTACCTACAATGGAAGACTCAATTTCATGCGCTCCTTAATTATCAAAATCTCACCTCTTTTATTAATGGCATTTCTCTTCCACCATCTAAAACCATTACCAACCAACCAATGAATCTAAAAAATACCTAACCATCAGTATGAATCATAGTTTAAAAAAATCAAATGCTTTTAACTTGGATTATATCCTCTCTTAGTGAAAAAAATATTTCCTTACATTATTGTCCTGTGTTCTTCTTTTGTCATATAAAAAGCATTTGTTGATGCCTTTAGAACTATATTACAAAATTATCAACTCCAATTGCACATTGAATTACAAGAACTTAAAAAAATGATTTATTTGTGTCTGAATATCTTCAAAAGGCCGCCAAAGTTTTAGCTAATAAATTATTTACTGCTGGACATCCTTTATCATCTTCTGAATTTAGTGCCATATAGTAATATAGGCCAAGAATTCCACTCAATTATCACTACTCTCAACTTATAGGCAGAACTTATCTCCTTTTATGAATTGCATGGCTAATTTATTGCTCATGAGATTTTAATTAAAAGTGGCCAAGAAATCCCAGATTTTGCTAATATGGTCCTTCAGATGAACACTTCATCTCTGCTGCTGCCAACTCTAGAATGTCTATCTTACACACGACTTCCAAATTTTTAGCTCTAACAATCGATCCTGTGGATCATGTCAGATTTGTGGTTGGAGAAATCACATTACTGCCAAATGTAGAAGGCGTCATGCAACTTCTAAGCCCTTTAATATACAGACCAATTACTCTACAATTCCATCCATGTCACCATTGTCTTTAGTTACAAACTCAATGCCAGTTACTTGGTATCTTCATACTACAATCAACTTTCATGTCATACTTTTAATATGCACATTGCAAACTACAAATGAATAAACAAATTTAGATCAGCTCTATGTTATTAGTAGTCAAAGATTGTTGATCTCTCATATTGGCAATACTATTCTTGCCTCCATAAATGGTAATATAGCTTTAAACAATATTCTTTGTATTCACTCCATTGTAAAAGATCTCATTTTAGTTCAGAAATTTATGAAAAAAAAAAAAATTGTATATATATTTTTTGAATTTTAGCCTAACCATTTTGTTGTTAAGGATCAAATATCCAACACTATACTATAAAGTCTAAAAGAGAATGGAGTTTATTCCATTTCACCTAAACAAGCTTCCACGACAACCTACTTAACTATGCATGACTAGCATGCTTGTTTGAGACATCCTACTTCTCGCACCCTTTCTGCAACAATAAAAAAAAAATTTAGTTGTCTTGTTCAAACTCTACTTGCAGACCTTGTTCCTCATGTGCATTAGGGAAACTAAGTAGAATTCCTTTTAATGATAAACGTAGCTCGACTTTTGACATTATTCATGTTGATGTTTGGGGACCAGTTCTAATATTGTCATCTTTGGGTCAACATTACATGCTAATTTCTATAGATGACTATGTAAGATTTACATGGATACACTCAATTCAAAATATAATTGATGTTTCCTCTACTTTTCTTAATTTTCAAGCATTGGTTGAAAGACAATTTAGCCAAAATAGAAAAGCTTTTCATTTATATTGGAGAGGAGAATATAAAAAATTTCATAAATATTTTATTCAAAATGGAATTGATCATCACATTGCCTGTCCTTACACTCATGATCAGAATAGAAATCTGAATGTAAAATTAGACATTTGATCAATCCGGGCTTGACTGAAATGAAATGTGTTTTTAATAAATAATTGACCATCCCCAACTTTGAATAATTTTTCTCCTTTCTCCAAATTATTTCAGAAAGAGCCTGATTATTTAGCTCTCAAACCTTTTAGTTGTGCCATTTTTTCTCTTCTTCGCCCTTACAATAAATGTAAATTTTCTTTTTTACCTCTTCATATGTTTATTTAGGCCAAAGCCCTCATAGGTATCTTGATCCTTCCAATGGTCATGTCTTAATCTTTCTAATGGTCATATTTAGTTAGCAAGACATGTTTATTTTCATGAAAAATAATTCCCTTTCAAACATAATATTTTTTACATTATGATAGCGGTTGTCGAAACCGTAAAAAATAATCCTATTATCAATCAACAAAATAATTTATAGATAGTGGTAATAGGGTCGAACCACGGGGATTTGACACTAAGAATCTTCCTAATAATGACCTTGGCAATTAAATAATAAAAGTAAATAAAGAGGGGTTTGTTTGAGATGATGATAGACTAGAATTAAAACTAAGTAAAAAAAACAATAATTAAAGAGATGAGTAAATCAATAGGAGAAAAGCTCTAGTTGAAGTATGAAACTATTTCAGTTGTTTAGAATTGATCATTGATTCTTTGATACTCTTATTTATTTCAATAAATTAGTTTATGTTGTGGAAGACGCTTCTCACAACCAAATTCTTCCTTAGTTTTAGTTTGACTAGGAAACGTTCGCTAATCAAACACTAGTTAACAAGTTGCCAAGGAACGTACTTGGGATTTTTTACTTTTCAACTGTTAACTGCATTAAGACTTAGAGAAACCTAATTCTAACCTTGCCAACCGCGTGGTCAAATTTAGATTATGCAACCAAGTGTGCTTGTGTTCAAACAATCTAAGCAATTACGAACCTAAATTATTTAAACTAACAATTTATCACTTATGCAATTAAAAGCAACAGGCCTTAATTGATTCTAATAACAAAGCAATAATAGCATGAAAATCAAGTTGCAAAATATATTGAAAAATATGAGCTCAACAATGGAGTTTAAGATCTCCCAATTCATCACAAAACTGAAATTTCCCAACTTCAACTAGAAAAGAAGGAGTTTAGCCACTCATGGTGGACAAAAATACACAAAAAGAAAGAAGAAAAATAGAAAAAGAAGCTGCTGTGCTACTGCTGAATTTCTGCAGTATTTCCAATGATCCCCTGCTGGTTTTGGTGCTGTCTCTTTTATAGGTGGAGAGTCCTAATTCAATTAGGACTTGAAATCCTTCTTTGAATTGGACTTCATGATGGTCTTTTAATTCCTCTTTGCTTTTGTATTTTATAATGAATAAAATTTCTCTGGTGAAGGATTTTCTTTGGTGTGGCTTTTGGAGTTATCATAGGATTGATCTTGTAGTGTTTGAAGTAGGATAGGACTTCAATGCTTTTGAAATTTGAAATTTTCCTTTTTCCCGCGCTGCTATCCTCCTCTGCGCCAATTTGATTTGGGCAGTTGATTTGCCCAAATCGCTTGCCCAGATCATTTCTGCAAGTCAGTCCCAGTTTCCTGCTTCAGCTTCCTTCGAGTGATTTGGCCAAATCACTTCGACCCAATCAATTTTTCAGCTTTTTCTGCACTTTTTCTCCAACTTTCTATTTTCTTCCTTTTTTGCAAAAACATCACAAAAACATAAATTAAGCTGAAAAAATGTGTAATTAAACAGTAATAAAGATATTAAAAATGTGGCTAAATTATGTTTGATCAAATACCCCCACACCTAACTTTTTGCTTGTTCTTAAGCAACAAATAACTTAGTCAATCAAACCTCTTTTTCTTTTGAGCCTAAGTACCACTTAATCAACCCCCCTAGACTCCCAAATTGAAGCAATCTAATGTAGAGTATATGCACTAAGGTTGTCCTCTCTTTCCTTGTTTCCTCCCACCTACCATGGCCAAAAGTTTTTTGATTTGATCATGCTTTATTCTTTCATTTTAGGCTTAATGTAACCCCTTAGAGTGACTTGGCCCCCTTTTAAAGCATTTTATTCAGCAGCACTTTTTATTCTTGCCTAAAAAAATCACCAACCTTTTTACGCGAAGGTGCATATTGGTCATACCCACCCCTGGTTACTCAGTTGGTCACTTGTTCAAGCGGCTACTATCTCTGTTCATAGTTTTTGACCATCGAAATAGGTTATGTTTTGTGCTTTTTGATTTTGCTGAGTTATTTTTTCTTTTTTCTTTTCTTTTTTTTTTTTCATAACAGTTTGGACAAATCAACTCATAGAGAGTTACACTAACTTTTTATTGCATGTATATATATTTTTCCCTTGACCATAGCAAGTGCAAAGATTAAATTTAAGAGAAAAACTTCCTAAGTGAAGGTAACACACTGTATTTGAATCAATTTAGTTTTAAAGGGTTGGAAAATTTAATGGGGTCATGAGATAGGAGGCTCTTTTAACCAAATCATCTATGCTGAGTAGAGCAAAGATTAAAGCAAAATCTGTGTGTGTGTGCATATATGCAGAAGTGAATATGAGTGCAAAAAGAATTGTGAGTGAGAAAAAATTTTGGTGTGTGTAAAAAGGGTAAAAAAATGCAAAAAGAAGCAAAGGATGAAAAAGAAAGCAAAAGATGGTGCAAATAGTGTAAAAAATTTCCCCAATACCCCCACACCTAGTGCAAACATTGTCCTCAATATGAAATGTATAAGGAAAAAGAATAAGAGAGAAAGGGACTTCCTGGCATGTGGGTGATTTGGTCAGTGATTTGGGCAAATCACTCAGCCAAATCACTGGTTGTCATGGTTTGTGGGCATAAAATTGTCCACCAGCAGTTGCAGCAGGTGCTCCATGTGCTGCATTCTGTCTTCGATTCTGCTGAGACGAGCCTCTACTGTCTGGTCTTGAGGTACTTCTAATGGTACCTCATCTGCTTCTTGCTGTGGTGCCTTTGGAGGTGCTTCTTCTACTGGTTCCTCTACTGCCACCTCTGCTGGTTCTTTTGCTGGAGCAGGGTGCTGAGAGGTTGTTGGCTGGTTGGCAGTCTTCTTCCTGAACACACACTCATGGCGTGGCGTGATGGGTCCTGCAGGTGCAATAGAAAAAGCTTCCCCTATTTTGCAAAGCAACCCCATATCATCCAAAGTGCGAAGGTCTAGGGGGGTTGGTTTGCTGGTAGGGGTAAGGTCAGTGTGTGCAGGGTGCAATAATTTTAGATTCACTGCTATGGAAGTGATCAAATGGCTAAGAATCAGGGAGCGGTGATATTTGATGGTGCTGGAAAGCTGCGTGGCAACCCAGTAGCCCAAGTGAAGTTTCTGGTTTGTGGACATACTCCACAGGATGTATAACTTTGTTCTGGTCAGGATGTTGGGTGCATCCTTCCTCCCAAAAAATGTATATGCTAAGAACCTGTGTAAATACTTAAGGCAGGGATTTCTGATATACAGGTCTTTGGACTTTGTGGGTGAGTATGTGTCAGGTGGGTTGCCACACAATTCCTCATAGGCTGTGCTAGGATTGAACTCAGTGGGGAAATCTTAGGTGGAATCAGGGCATTCACAGCCCATGGCAATACTGAACTCATGCAGGGACAAGCGAAATCGCTGTCCTAATAGCCTAAATCCAACAGTATCTGTGTGTGCAGTGTGGTTGTGGCTGACTTAACAAAATAGAATGTAGTGAAGAACTCATGAGTGAGCTCAGTGAAGGCAGGCATGTGTAGGTAGAAGAAGGTGTTCCATCCAATTGCATCAATAAGAGAACGTACCTGTTCTTGAAGTCCTAGTGCTTTAAGGGTGCTGTGGTGGATGAACTTACCTGGGTGGTATGGCAAAGAAGAGACCATGTCCAGCCTGGAGCATTCGGATGGTTTGTTGAAGGTAAACGCCTTTGTCACATGGTCTGGGTTTGCTAGTTTTGGCAAATCGCTGGGCAGATTACCTTCGTCGTGGTTCACAGGAGATGTTTCTGGTGCATCACTGTGGACTTCTAGCCATCACTTTGGGCTCGGTGGTGGTGATGATGAAGGCGTTCTTGGCCATTTCTATCCATGGCTAGTGGAAGGGGTGGCGTCAGGAAGCGATTCGTCTTCAGGGGTGTCCATCGCGATGGTTTGGGTGGCAGGTGGTGGGCAATCATCGATGCCCTAGTTCATCGGCGATAGGTCTGGGCGACTGGTCTTTCGATTTTTCTGGTCTCTGCTTCCTTGGCCGTCCCTGTATCGGCATTGTCGGCGATGGGGGGAGGGTTGTCCATGGCCTCCTCATCACTGTCAGTGGGAATGCGAATGGGCCTGGGCATCCCGCGCCTCCTCCACATGCCGGGGCCACCGGTGGCTATCATCTTGGTTCGGGCCATGGTTATTAATGTCACCGGTGGTGGAGTTCTTGGGGAAGAAGAAAGAGATGAAGCAGAAAGAGATAGCATGAGAGAAAAGAAAATAATAAAAAACTATTTAAAGTGATTTGGGGAAGTTGGACTGCCCTGATCATTAAATGCTGAGTCTGTGACTTATCGACAGGGAGATTTGGTCAGTGATTTGGGCAAATCACTTGGCCAAATCACTTCCTCGTTGCAATTGCTTGATTGGCCCTGGTCTAGCCATTTCTATGATGGTTGAATCCTGACAATTTGGCCTGTCGATTTGGGCAAATCACCTGCTCCAATTACTTCAGCTGGATTGCCTCCCAGTAGCGCCCTGGTTTTTTGTCTTGGGCTGGACTGCATTGCCTTGATCAGCCGGTTGGGGGAGGGGGATCCAAAGGAACCTCCTCCACAAGGTGAATAATAAATCCCTCATTGTAATACCCGGCTAGACTCCGGTATCGGAATTCCTACCGTCCGGTGGAATCTCGGATGTCGGAGACCTCTAGAAGGGTAAAATCATGTTTTCTCAAATGTTTTCATGTTTTAATGATTTTTAAGTAAGAAAGAATTTGAGTTTTTAAATGAAAAAGACCATGGAACCTTCACCAGGTTCGGCCGCCGAAAGTCATGTTCGGCCGCCGAACGTGGATAGGTTTTGGGAGCACTTTTGGCCTCCGAAAGTTTTGTTTGAAAGAAACCAGGTTCGGCTGCCGAACCTCATGTTCGGCCGCCGAACATGCATGAGATGTGGGGGCACGTTCGGCCCCCGAACTTGAACTGGCCAGCCCCTATATAAGAGCTCCATGGCCGAAACGGGTGAGTTTTCTCCCCATTTTCGGCCACGGTGAGTTCTTGCTCCTCCATGGTTCGTTTTTGATGATTTTCCTTCAATCCTTCATGTTTTAACAAGGTTTATGTCGTTTTGAAGAGATTTGAGCAAGTTTTGGAGTTTTGAGGTTCAAGAACTCAAAATCTCCCACCTCCGAGTTTAGGACGTCTCCCTCTCGATCTTCAAGAGGTAAGAGCCGATCTTAAGCTCATTTTATGTTTAAAGTAAGTTTTATGCAAGATCTATGGGGTAGAATGCATGTTTAGCTCATAGTTAGGTTTTTGAGTTAATGTTATGTTTTGAGCAATGTGGCTTGGATTGTGTTGTGGTTGTGTGTTGTAGTTGGGGTTTTAGGTAGTTTGAAACCCCTAGGAGCCAATGTGTGTGTTTTTGCATGATTTGGTGAGTTATATGCATGTTGGAATGGAGGGGAGTTGAGTTTGTGCAAGGGAGCCAAGTTTCTGCCCTTTGGCAGAAACCAGGTTCGGCAGCCGAAGGAACTTTCGGCCGCCGAACATGGCTTGGGAGGCAGGCCTTTCGGCTGCCGAAGTTGCCCCTGAAAAGAGACTTTCGTCTCTGTCTGGGACTTTCGGCCGCCGAAGGTGCCGCCGAACCTGGTGAAGGTAACTTAGTCATTGGTTGTTCAGATGTGTATGCCTTGATGGACTCTGGTGCATCTCATTCTTTTATTGCTCCGAGAGCCGTTCAGAGGTTGGGGTTGATGATCTCTGAGTTAGAGTGTCCTCTCTGGGTCAGTGGACCCAAGTGTGATCCATCAGTGGTAGAGTCAGTCTGTCAGTGCAGTCCAGTCTTTGTTGAGGGAAGATGCCTTTCCGCCGACCTTGTGGTTCTAGATTTGACAGATTTTGACGTCATTCTAGGGATGGATTGGTTATCTACCCATGGTGCTACCTTGGACTGCAGGGACAAGGTAGTCAGGTTCAGAGGTCAGGATGGGTCAGAGGTTGTCTTCAGGGGAGACAGGAGGGGTACACCTAGAGGTCTGATATCAGCTCTTCAGGCTCGTAGGTTGCTTAGGAAGGGATGTCAGGGGTATTTGGCTCATGTGAGAGAGCTTAGCAGTCAGGTTAGAGAGCCCGCCTCAGTGCCAGTGGTTAGAGAGTTCTTAGATGTGTTCCCAGACGAACTACCAGGTTTACCACCTGCTAGGGAGATAGAGTTCGAGATAGAATTGATGCCTGGAACCCGACCGATCTCTATCCCTCCCTACAGGATGGCTCCAGCCGAGTTGAAGGAATTGAAAGAACAGTTGCAAGAGCTGGTAGACAAGGGCTTCATCCGACCGAGTACCTCACCTTGGGGTGCTCCAGTCTTGTTTGTGAGAAAGAAGGATGGATCCCTTAGACTTTGTATCGACTACAGGCAGTTGAACAAAGTCACTACCAAGAACAAGTACCCATTGCCAAGGATCGATGATCTATTCGACCAGCTAGCAGGAGCGGGTTGTTTGTCCAAAATAGATCTGAGATCGGGGTACCATCAGCTGAGGATCAGAGAAGAAGATGTGCCAAAGACAGCTTTCAGGACCAGATATGGGCATTTTGAGTTCCTTGTAATGCTGTTCGGGTTAACCAACGCCCCTGCAGTATTCATGGATCTCATGAACAGAGTATTTAGCCAATACCTGGATCACTTTGTTATTGTCTTCATAGATGATATCTTAGTGTATTCTAGGAACGCAGAGGAGCATGCCCATCATCTGAGGTTGGTTCTGCAGACTTTGAGGGAACATGGCTTGTACGCCAAGTTCTCTAAGTGTGAATTCTGGCTGAGGAGCATTTCGTTCTTGGGGCATGTAGTGTCAGAGAATGGTATAGAGGTAGACCCCAAGAAGACAGAAACTGTGGCTAACTGGCCTAGACCCCCTTCAGTGACGGAGATCAGGAGTTTCTTGGGTTTGGCAGGTTACTACAGGAGGTTCGTTCAGGACTTCTCAAAGATAGCAGCTCCTCTGACCAGACTAACCAGGAAGAATCAGAAGTTTGTGTGGACCGACCAGTGCGAAGAGAGTTTCGAAGAGCTTAAGAAGAGGTTGACTTCAGCACCAGTTTTAGCTCTGCCATCTAGTGATGAGGACTTTACAGTCTTTTGTGATGCGTCCCGTGTGGGACTGGGTTGTGTACTGATGCAGAATGAGAGGGTGATTGCTTATGCTTCTAGACAGCTAAAGAAGCATGAGTTGAATTACCCCACACATGACCTAGAGATGGCAGCAGTAATCTTTGCACTCAAGATGTGGAGGCACTACCTCTATGGGGTAAAATGTGAGATCTTCACAGATCATAAAAGCCTGCAGCACATCCTGAGTCAAAGAGATTTGAATTTGAGACAGAGGAGATGGGTAGAGCTGCTGAGTGACTATGATTACAAGATTCAGTATCATCCGGGTAAGGCGAATGTCGTGGCAGACGCCCTAAGCCGGAAGTCACTAGGCAGTCTATCCCACATCATGGCAGAGAGGAGACCAGTGGTGAAGGAGTTTTACAAGCTCATTGATGAAGGTCTACAGTTGGAGTTGTCTGGTACAGGTGCTTTAGTGGCTCAGATGAGAGTGACACCTGTGTTTCTGGAGCAAGTGGCTCAGAAACAGCATGAGGATCCAGAGTTAGTGAAGATTGCCAGGACTGTTCAGTCAGGCAAAGACAGTGAGTTCAGATTTGACAGTAAGGGGATCCTCCGCTATGGGAGTCGACTGTGTGTACCAGATGACATAGGGCTAAAAGGAGACATTATGAGGGAGGCTCATAATGCGAGATACAGCGTTCACCCCGGAGCCACCAAGATGTATCAAGATCTGAAGAAAGTGTATTGGTGGCCAGCGATGAAGAAAGAGGTGGCACAGTTCGTGTCAGCCTGCGAAGTGTGTCAGAGGGTGAAGCTGGAACATCAGAAGCCGGCTGGAATGCTTAACCCGCTACCTATTCCAGAGTGGAAATGGGAGAATATAGCTATGGACTTCGTAGTGGGGTTACCGGCGACGTCCAACAGATTGGACTCCATATGGGTGATTATGGACAGACTCACCAAATCTGCTCACTTCATCCCTGTCAGGAGTGGCTATTCTGTGGACAAGTTGGCGCAGGTGTACGTTGATGAGATAGTCAGACTGCATGGGGTTCCTGTTTCGATAGTGTCTGATAGAGGATCCCAGTTCACCTCCAGGTTTTGGCGGAGTCTGCAGGATGCCATGGGTACCAGGTTGGATTTTAGTACTGCCTTCCATCCACAGACGGACGGACAGTCGGAGAGGACCATCCAGACTATCGAGGATATGCTTAGAATGTGTGTGCTGGACTTTGGCGGTTCTTGGAGGCAGCATCTACCTTTGGTGGAGTTTGCCTACAATAACAGTCATCATGCTAGCATCGGGATGGCTCCATATGAAGCTTTGTATGGAAGGAAGTGCAGGTCACCTGTTTGCTGGGAGGAAGTTGGAGAGAAGGCCTTGGCAGGGCCTGAGTTAGTAGAGATTACCAGCAGGGTGGTACCCATAATCAGAGAAAGAATCAAGACTGCTGCGAGCAGACAGAAGAGTTATGCAGACATCCGCAGAAGGCAAGTAGAGTTTCAGGAGGGGGATCTGGTATTGCTCAAGGTGTCTCCAATGAAAGGAGTGGTTCGGTTTGGGAAGAAAGGTAAGCTAGCTCCGCGGTACATCGGACCCTTTGAAATCTTGCAGAAGATCGGGAATGTATCGTACAAGCTGGATTTACCTGCTTCAATGGCAAGAATCCATCCGATTTTCCATGTTTCTATGTTGAGGAAATTTGTGTCAGATCCGGGCAAGGTTCTTAGTGAGCCAGATGTGGAGATTCAAGAGAATCTCACTTATGTCGAACAGCCAGTACGGATCCTAGACACCCAGATCAGGAAATTGAGGAACAAGGAAATCCCGATGGTGAAAGTCCTTTGGAACCACCACAATTTGGAGGAATGCACTTGGGAGACACGGGAGTCCATACTCCAGCAATACCCTTATCTTTTCTGAGGTTGGTCCCTTGTGAGTTTTATGTGTTTTGTATGTATGATATGCGTATGCCATGCTAGGTGCTAGTTGAGGAACATTCGGGGACGAATGTTCTTAAGGGGGGAGAATGTAATACCCGGCTAGACTCCGGTATCGGAATTCCTACCGTCCGGTGGAATCTCGGATGTCGGAGACCTCTAGAAGGGTAAAATCATGTTTTCTCAAATGTTTTCATGTTTTAATGATTTTTAAGTAAGAAAGAATTTGAGTTTTTAAATGAAAAAGACCATGGAACCTTCACTAGGTTCGGCCGCCGAAAGTCATGTTCGGCCGCCGAACGTGGATAGGTTTTGGGAGCACTTTTGGCCTCCGAAAGTTTTGTTTGAAAGAAACCAGGTTCGGCCGTCGAACCTCATGTTCGGCCGCCGAACATGCATGAGATGTGGGGGCACGTTCGGCCCCCGAACTTGAACTGGCTAGCCCCTATATAAGAGCTCCATGGCCAAAACGGGTGAGTTTTCTCCCCATTTTCGGCCACGGTGAGTTCTTGCTCCTCCATGGTTCATTTTTGATGATTTTCCTTCAATCCTTCATGTTTTAACAAGGTTTATGTCGTTTTGAAGAGATTTGAGCAAGTTTTGGAGCTTTGAGGTTCAAGAACTCAAAATCTCCCACCTCCGAGTTTAGGACGTCTCCCTCTCGATCTTCAAGAGGTAAGAGCCGATCTTAAGCTCATTTTATGTTTAAAGTAAGTTTTATGCAAGATCTATGGGGTAGAATGCATGTTTAGCTCATAGTTAGGTTTTTGAGTTAATGTTATGTTTTGAGCAATGTGGCTTGGATTGTGTTGTGGTTGTGTGTTGTAGTTGGGGTTTTAGGTAGTTTGAAACCCCTAGGAGCCAATGTGTGTGTTTTTGCATGATTTGGTGAGTTATATGCATGTTGGAATGGAAGGGAGTTGAGTTTGTGCAAGGGAGCCAAGTTTCTGCCCTTTGGCAGAAACCAGGTTCGGCAGCCGAAGGAACTTTCGGCCGCCGAACATGGCTTGGGAGGCAGGCCTTTCGGTTGCTGAAGTTGCCCCCGAAAAGAGACTTTCGTCTCTGTCTGGGACTTTCAGCCGCCGAAGGTGCCGCCGAACCTGCCTGGGTTTCAGCTCTGGAGGGACTTTCGGCCGCCGAAGGTGCCGCCGAACCTGCCCTGTCCAGCCTTCCTTTGCATGTTTTTGCATGATTGTTTCATGATGTTCTAGGGGGTTTTTGGGGAGTAGTTTAGAGTTATGTTCATGTATGTTTGGTCCCTCATTTGAGTCCACCTGTGTAGGTTCGGACCCGAGGAACCGAGGACCCCAGCAGTGAGTCAGTCACTTCAGAGTCAGTAGAGCTTCAGCCAGAGGTGAGTGGAATAACTCTTATGCTTTTAAATAAATAAACCAGTTTTAACATGATTCACGCATCATGAATGCCATGAGATAATAGGGTGTTGCATTAGACTCACGAATATGTTGCATTGCATATTATGTTTGATGATGTGGATGAATGTTGAATGATCCATTAGTCCCCCTATGCTATGATGATGATGATACGGTACAGAAGACCAGTGAGGCCCATTCTACGCCCCTGGCATAGTTGGACCATGTTATGTTATGTTATGTAAGAGAAAGAGCAGTGAGGCCCATTCTACGCCCCTGGCACAGTTGGACCATGTAGGGGACTATTGGTGACAAATTCATCCTTGATGTGATTAGCTGTGTTGTGATGCATTCCATGTTATCATATGTTTTAAATTGTTTTATTATTCTGCTCACTGGGCTCTTGTAGCTCACCCCTCTCCCTTAACCCCCAGGCTTGCAGGTACAGGGTAGACCAGGAGGTCAGCAAGAGTAAAGAAGTCCTTGTTTTGTAATAGGTAGAAAGTGGACATGACAAATTATGTAATGATTTAATGTTATGTTTAGCCATGTTATGTAATGATGATATTAAGGTTTAGAAGTGTGCTTGACCATAGTCTGTTGTAATCCCTTTTTGTTATATACATGATCTTGATGTCTATTGATGTTTATGTTTGACCAACTCAACTTCTGATGTATCGCCCATTGGGGCAAATGATGAGATCCCACAGAGGGATTAATGTTTAAGTTATGCTATGTATAGTGCATGCACAGGTTGAGTTTGGTGTATGAGGAAAAGAAAAGTTTTAAATTTTTATGTATGATTGTTGATCATGTATGGGATTGAACAGGTTTACAGGTTACATGTCAGGCTTGCTACGGGTCCCGGCGGCCTTAAGCCGATCTGGATTCTAGTGCCGGTAGCGGTCCGATTTTCGGGTCGTTACACTCATAAAAGTGCCTCAAACGGTGCTCATTAATCTTGAAAACCTTGCTTGTTTGTGGACTGCGTATGTCCACAGCCCCATGTGGATAGATGTATTCCACCAAGAATGGCCCAATCCACCTAGACCGAAGCTTCCCAGGAAATAATTTAAACTATGAGTCAAAAAGCAAGACCTTATCACCAACTTGAAATTATTTTCTGGATATATGTTTATCATGAAAGGCTTTAGTCTTGGCTTTATAATCCTATGAAGCTTCATATGCATCACACCAAATTTCCTCTAGCTCTTGAAGTTATAATTTTCTGTGGGCTCCAGCTTCTTTCTCATCAAGACTACATCTTTTAACAGGCCAATAGGCTTTGTGTTCAAGTTCCACGGGTAGATGGCAAGCTTTCCCATAGATCAGCCTATATGGGGACATTCCAATTGGTGTTTTGTAGGTTGTTCTATATGCCCACAAGGCATCATTGAGGCGCACACTCCAGTCCTTGCGATTTGGGCAGACTGTCTTCTCAAGGATGGACTTGATTTCTCCATTTGAGACTTCGACCAGCCTATTTGTTTGAGGGTGATAGGTAGTAGAGGTTCTATGGACAACATGATGCTTTTTAAGGAGAGTTTCCACTACCTTGTTGCAGAAATGAGTGCCTCAGTCACTGATTATGGCTTTGGGCAGACTGAATCTGGAGAAGATGTGGGATTTCACAAAGTCAACGACCACTTTTGCATCATCAGCCCTTGTTGCTTTGGCCTCAATCCACTTAGACACATAGTCCACAGCCAGCAGTATGTAGGTGTTGCCAAAGGAAGGTGGGAATGGTCCCATGAAGTCAATGCCCCAAATGTCAAAGATTTCACAAACCATGATGGGTGCTTGTGGCATTTTACTTCGGTTGCTGAGGTTTCCCATTTGCTGGCATCTTGCACATGACCTACAAAATAGATAAGTATCTCAAAATATGTTAGGCCAATATAACCCACATTCAAGGATTTTTAAGGCTGTCTTGCGTGGACCAAAATGTCCTCCACAACTGTATGAGTGGCAGAAGGCTAGGACAGAAGAAATCTCTTGATTAGGGATGCATCTTCGTATTACTTGGTCTGCACAATGCTTCCATAGGTAAGGTTCATCCCATACATAATATCTTGCATCTTTCTTGATCTTGTCTCTCATGTATTTGGGCAAATCAGGAGGTAAATCATCTGTAGCTAGGTAATTTACTATATCAACATACCATGGTTCTTCTTCTTGGGCAGCAAACAGATGCTCATCAGGGAAGGTCTCATTGATAGGACAGGTCTCCAATTCTGAGGGTATTCTACTGAGGTGATCAGCTACAAGGTTTTCCTTCCCCTTCTTGTCACGGATTTCCAGGTCAAATTTCTGTAATAGCAGTATCCAGCGTACCAGCCTTGGTTTTGCTTCTTGTTTCTTGACCAAATACCTCAATGCAACATGATCTGAATAGACAATCACTTTTGTCCCAAGTAGATAGGACCGAAACTTCTCTAATGCAAATACTATGGCCAGCAACTCTTTTTCTGTGGTGAAGTAATTACATTGTGCTGAATCTAAAGTGCGTGAGGCATAGTGAATAACATGAGGAGAGTTACCTATGCACTGTCCCAATACTGCACCTACAACAAAGTTGCTGGCGTCACATATAATCTCAAATGGAAGGGTCCAGTCAGGAGGCTGGATGTTTGGGGCAGTGACCAGCAGTGATTTGATCAAATCAAAGGTTATTCTGCAACTTTCATCAAAGTCAAATTGCACGTCCTGTTGAAGCAGCCTGTACAAAGGCTGAGTTATCTTGGAAAAATCTTTGATGAACCTCCTATAGAAACCAGCATGGCCAAGGAATGAGCGAATCTCCAGAATGCTGGTTGGATAGGGCAGACCCTTGATGCTGTCTACTTTGGCTTTATCCACCTTTATCCCTTTTGCTGAAACAATGTGGCCTAGGATTAGACCATGGTTGACCATGAAGTGGCACTTCTCATAGTTCAAGACCGGATTTGTCTCCAAGCATCTTTGAAGTATCTTCTCCAAGTTGGCTAGGCATTCATTGAAAGAGTTGCCATATACGTGAAATCGTCCATGAAGACTTCAATAATCTTTTCCACATAGTCAGAAAAAATGCTCATCATGCACCGTTGAAAGGTGGCTGGTGCATTGCAAAGGCCAAAGGGCATCCTCCTAAATGCAAAGGTGCCAAATGGACAGGTGAAAGTGGTCTTTTCTTGATCTTCAGGTGCAACAGGGATTTGATAAAATCCTGAATATCCATTTAGATAGCAGTAGTGACTTTTTCCTGCAAGTCTCCCAAGCATTTGGTCCATGAAGGGCAAGGGAAAGTGGTCCTTCCTAGTGGCTGCATTGAGCTTTCTATAATCCATGCACACTCTCCACCCATTTTACACACGAGTGGGTACAAGCTCTTCTTCAGAATTGGGGACAATAGTAATCACAGTCTTCTTTGGTACTACATGGATAGGACTCACCCATTTGCTGTTAGAGATGGGATAGATAACTCCAGAATCTAAGAGCTTCACTATTTCTTTCTTCACAACCTCCATCATTGGGGGTTCAGCCTTCTTTGAGCCTCACGGACAGATTTGCACTCTTCTTCCATGAGTATTCGATGCATGCATGTTGATTGTGAGATGCCCTTTATGTCTTCCAAGGTCCACCCTATGGCTTTTTTGCGTTTCCTCAACACCTTTAGGAGACTTTGCTCCTCTTGTGGGCTCAACTAATTAGAAACTATGACTGGAAGTGCTTTTCTCAGCGCCCAAGTAGGCGTATTTGAGGTGCCCTGGTAGAGTTTTTAGATCTGGTACAGTTGCTGTCTGGTCTGGTGCTTGCTGTCTGCTCACTGATTTGGGCTGATTGTCTGTTGTTTGTCCTGATGATCCGGTCAAATCACCCTTAGTTATGTCTGTCTGTCCTAGTGATTTGGGCAAGTCAAGGTCTGCCTGTTCTGTTGATTTGATCAAATCATCCACAACTAGTAAGGTACAACATGTTGTCTCTACTGCATCTGTCTTGGTGCTGTTGCTGTCCATGTCTTCTTGCCTACATAAACCAGCATTGAGTAAGTTATCTTGATCAAAATAAAAAATTTCTTGACTTAAATCATCAATAATATCAAGGCCATAAACAGGAGACACATCATTGGTAAATTTCATGGCATCATAAACATTAAACTTGATAACTTCCCCTTCAAACTCCATAGTCAATGTACCATCATGCACATCAATTTTGGTTTTGGCTGTGCTCAGGAATAGTCTTCCAAGTAGGATGTCAGAGGTGGTGTTGCTCTTATCTTTCTCCATGTCAATTACATAAAAGTCTTCTGGGAAGACTAGTTGGTCCACTTATACCAATACATCTTCTAGGACTCCTTTGGGGTAGACAACAGATCGGTCGACCAACTAGATCACTATGCTGGTGCCTTTGAGTGTACCTGCATTCAACAAGTTAAAGATGGAAAGGGGCATAACATTAATTGAGGCCCCAAAATCACATATGCCTTTCTTTATCCCCACATTGTCTATCTTGCATGAAACTGCGAACATTTCTCTATCCTTGAATTTGGTTGGGAGCTTTCTTTGGATGACAGTTGAGACATACTCCCCCACACTTACCTTTTCACGTTTAGCAAGTTTCCTTCGATTGGTGCATAGCTCTTTGAGAAATTTGGCATACCTTGGTATTTGTTTGATAGCATCTAGTAGAGGTATGTTGATTTCCACCTTGCAGAGTGTCTCAAGTATTTCTTTTTCCTCTTTTTCTTTTTGAGACCTTGCAAATCTTCTTGGGAAGGGGGGAGGTACCTTAAATTTTGCTTCTGGTTGCTGGTCTGTCTTGGTCTGCTTAGAGCTGGATTCTGCCCAGGTCTTTGATTTGGGAAAATCAGCTTCTGCCTTCTCTGGAGATTTGGGCAGATCACCACTGCTGGGCAGTACTGTCTGTCCATCGATTGGGTCTGCGATTTGGGCAAATCGACGCCCCCGATCATTTTCTGGAAGATTCTCCTTAGTGACCTGTTTCTGCATTTGCTCAACCCTTTTGTCTTGTAGCTCTTTCCCACTTCTCAATGTGATGGCACTAGCATTTTTCCTTGGATTTATCTCAGTTTGGGAGGGTAGCTTTCCTTGTGATTCAAGCTTACTCATTGAAGTGGCCATTTGACTCATTTGTTGCTCAAGGTTTTGCACAGTGTTTGCTAGGGACTTCACAATCTCTTCAAGTGGTATATTGGACTTTTGAGGTGCAGCTTGAGCTTGATTTCTTTGCTGATAGCTTGGATATTGATTGGTCCTTGCATAACTGAAATTTGGGTGATCCCTCCAACCTGGATTATAGGTGTTGGAATAGAGATCATACCTTCTTTGCCCATTAAAACCTCCAACGGCATTGACTTGCTGGTCCTCTTCTTGAAGGAAAGGACACAGGTCAGTTGGGTGGTTTATGTTTGCACATATCCCACATGGCTTTGGCTACTGAATTTGCTAGGCTTGTTGGGCTTAACCCACAACAAGGCTACGGACAGCATTGGTGAGATAAGAGATTTGAGATGCTAAAGTGGATGTACTCACCTCATTCACCCTTCTTGGTGGCTGTTCTCAGTCTCCAAATTGCTGAGAGTGTAATACCCGGCTAGAGTCCGGCATCGGAATTCTACTTTTCGATGGAGTTCAGGATGCCGAAAGTCTCTAGAAGGGTTAGCTTTATGTTTTTCTAAAAGGTTTTGGTATGTTTCATAGTTTTTAAGCATAAGGAAATGAGTTTTTGGGTGAAATGAACCAAGGCAGAAAAGCCAGGTTCGGCCGCCGAAGTTGAGGTTCGGCCGCCGAACATGCATGGCTTTCGGTTTCACGTGTGGCCGCCGAAGGTGGTCTGGCCAGCCACCTATAAAAGGCCCTCAGTCAGTGAAATGATAAGTATTGCCACTTTTCTTTCATTGTCTGAGGTGAGACCCTGTCCTTTTTAGAGTTTTCTTCATGTTTTCATTAAATCATGCAAAGATTTGATTAGTTTTTATGTTATTTTGAAGGTTTTAAGCTAAAAACTCAAAGTTGTGTATTTTGGAGAGTTTGAAGGAGAGTTGCTCCAAAACTCCACGTTGGGATCGTTCATCTTCTTGTTTTCAAGAGGTAAGTGAAGATCCTGCTCTTGTTTTTATGTTTTTTGAAGGTTTTATGAGGTTATGGGAGAGAGTTGCATGAATAGGGTTATTTGTGAGGTTTTGGTGATTTTGTGAGAAAAGCTTGTATATGTGTTATGTGTTTGTGTTGTTGGGGTTTTTAGGCAGTTTCTGACCCCTTTGAGCATATACTTGGGTGTATGCATGTTGAGGAATTGAGGTGTTTGAGATTGGGAGAGGTTTATGCTTTTGGTGAGAGGCAGAGCAAGTTTCTGCCTTGCGGATGAACTCAGGTTCGGCTGCCGAAGGTACATTCGGCCGCCGAACCCATGAGGAGGTGGCTTCGGCTGCCCAAGCTTGCCCCCGAGCTTTTGGACTTTCGGCTCTGGAGGGGAGTTCGACCGCCGAAGGTGCCGCCGAAGATTAGAGACTTTCGTCTCTGGAGTGCCCTTCAGCCTCCGAAACTTGCCCCCGAAAGGGTTCGGCTGCCGAAAGTAGAGATTCGGCCGCCGAAGGTGCATGAGTTTCATCTCTGGAGAGGACTTTCGGCCGCCGAACCTGCCGTCAAAAGTGTCCTGTCCAGCTTTCCTTTGCATGCTTTGCATGGATGTTTGAGTGAGTTTCAGGGGATTCTTAGAGAGATAAATAGAGTGGTTATAAGTTAGTTTGGTCCCTCATTTGAGTTTATCTGTGCTTACACAGACTAGAGGAACCAGAGAGAGCAGCAGTGAGTACTGCTCCAGAGCTTGTCAGAGCCTGCAGAGTCAGTCCAGATAGCCAGAGGTGAGTGGAACTAAACTTAATATTTTTAATTGAGAAATGAAATGCTTTTAGCATAGTTCATGCATCATGAGTATATAGTAGGTTGTTTGCATTAGAATCCACGAATATGTTGCATTGCATAGTTAGTTATTGATGTGGGTGAATGCTGAATGATCCAATAGTCTCTGAGAGAAGTCCAGGAGCCTTTGACTACGCCCTGGCAGGTATAGAGAAGTCCAGGAGCCTTTGACTATGCCCTGGCAAGTATAGCAAAGTCCAGGAGCCTTTGACTACGCCCTGGCAATGGTAAGTACAGAGGTGTTATATACACATATACATATATGACAAGAAGACCAGGTGCTCGATTCTACGCCCTGGCACGGCAGAGTTACCGGGACTATGTGGTGACAGGTTTACCCTTGATGTGGATTGTCTGTGGTTTGATGCATTCCATCAGAGCATGTGTTAATGACTGTTTTACTGTTCTACTCACTGGGCTATAGAGCTCATCCCACTCCCTTAACCCCAGTCTTGCAGGTTCAGTGTACAGTGTACAGAGGAGATCAGCAGAGTACAGAAAGAGTAAAGAGATTTATAATAGCTTAGAGTGGACATGTAATATTAAAGAGATGTAACAGTTGTGTATAAAGTTAGCATTGTGCTTGACTTAGTTATTTGTATTGTAAATCTTTTGTATACATGGTCTGTTTATGTATAACTGTTTTATAGAGTATGTGAAAAACCAGGCTTAATAGGTATGAATTAACCCATCTAGAGCAAGCTCTAGTCAGGGGTACAGAGTACAGAGTACAGAGTACAGAGTACAGAGATAGTGCATGCACAGGTTAAGCCTTGGTACAGAGAAAAGAGTTTTTTTATTTTCACAGAAAATGTATGATCATGTATGAGATTTATAGGTACACAGAGAGTATAGCAGGCTTGCTACGGGTTCTGGCGGCCTTAAACCGACCTGAATCCTAGTGCCGGTGACGGTCCATTTTGGGGTCGTTATAGAGAGGCTGCTGCCATGGTGGAAATTAAATTCCTTATTTCCTGAGGTGATTTGTCTTCAATGGATCCTCCACAGACTGCATCAATAAATTTTCTTTCTGAAGGTAGCAAACCTCCATAGAAATATTCGATGAGTGATTTGTCAGAAATATCATGCTGAGGGCTGCTTGTGCACAACCTTTTGAACCTCTCCCAATACTAATACAAGCCTTCAGAATGCTTTTGCCTTATACCACTTATCTCTCGACGGATGCCAATGGCTTTTGAGGTTGGAAAGAATTTATTCAAGAATGCTCTCACCATACCAGCCTATGATGTGATGGATCCAGGTGGCAAGTAGAATAGCCAATCTTTGGCATAGTCATCAAGGGAAAAAAGGGAAGGCTCTAAGTTTAACATGCTCTTCTGAAATACCTTGGGGTCTCATGGTTGAGCATATAATGTGGAATTCCTTCAAGTGCTTGTGGGGATCCTCATTTTCTAGGCCTCTAAATTTGGAAAGGAGATGGATCAGACCTGTCTTTAATTCAAAGGGTGCTGTCAATGGGGATAGGCAATGCATAATGGTGCCTGATCTCCTGCTGGTACAACTAGCTCGCGGAGTGTCCTCTCCCGTGGTTGTGGTGCACGGATGGATACGTTTTCAGCTTCAACTTCAACTTCTTCATATGCAGCAAGTGGTTCTGCCATTGTTTGATTTTCTGCAGCAACCTGGAATTCTATTTCTGGTTCAAATGTAGCAGTAGCAGGTGCGGCAATAGGCGAATCTGCTGGTGCAATAAATTTTGCAGCAGGGGCAGTAGTTGTTCTATCAGGTGGCTCAGCGACAGATTGAGTGGCAGACACTCGGCTTCTTGCTGTTGCAGATGAAGATGCTTTTGAGGCTTTGTTCCTCAAGTTTGCTTGCTTTCTCAAGCTCTTGACAGTGCGTTCAATCTCCGGATCGTAAAGAAGAGTTTCTTTACGGCTAGACCTGGTCATAAAGGGAAATTATGTTAGTTTAAATCAAATCCTCGACAACGGCGCCAATTTTTTATAGCAGTTGTCGAAGCCGTCAAAAATAATCCTATTATCAATCAACAAAATAATTTGTAGATAATGCCAATAGGGTCGAACCACAGGGATTTGACACTAAGAACCTTCCTAATAATGACTTTGGCAATTAAATAATAAAAGTAAATAAAGAGGGGGTTTGTTTGAGATGATGATAGACTAGAATTAAAACTGAGTAAAAGAAAGCAATAATTAAAGAGATGAGTAAATCAATGGGAGAAAAGCTCTAGTTGAAGTATGAATCTATTTCAGTTGTTTAGAATTGATCATTGATTCTTTGATACTCCTATTTATTTCAATAAATTAGTTTAGGTTGTGGAAGGCGCTTCTCACAACCAAATTCCTCCTTAGTTTTAGTTTGACTAGGAAACGTTCGCTAATCAAATACTAGTTAACAAGTTGTCAAGGAACGACTTTGGGGTTTTTTAATTTTCAACTGTTAACCGCATTAAGATTTAGAGAAACCTAATCCTAACATTGCCAACCGTGTGGTCAAATTTAGATTATGCAATCAAGTGTGCTTGTGTTCAAACAATCTAAGCAATTACAGACCTAAATTATTTAAACTAACAATTTATCACTTATGCAATTAAAAGCAACAGGCCTTAATTGATTCTAATAACAAAGCAATAATAGCATGAAAATCAAGTTGCATAAATATTGAAAAATAGGAGCTCAATAATGGAGTTTTAGATCTCCCAATTCATTACAAAACTGAAATTTCCCAACTTCAACTAGAAAAGAAGGAGTTTAGCCACTCATGGTGGACAAAAATACACAAAAAGAAAGAAGAAAAATAGAAAAAGAAGCTGCTGTGCTACTGTTGAATTTTTGCAGTATTTCCGATGATCCCCTGCTGATTTTGATGCTGTCCCTTTTATAGGTGGAGAGTCCTAATTCAATTAGGACTTGAAATCCTTCTTTGAATTGGACTTCATGATGGTCTTTTAATTCCTCTTTGCTTTTGTATTTTATAATGAATGAAATTTTTTTGGTGAAAGATTTTCTTTTGTGTGGCTTTTGGAATTGTCATAGGATTGATCTTGTAGTGTTTGAAGTAGGATAGGACTTCAATGCTTTTGAAATTTGAAATTTTCCTTTTTCCCGCGCTGCTATCCTACTCTGCGCCAATTTGATTTGGGCAGTTGATTTGCCCAAATCGCTTGCCCAGATCATTTCTGCAAGTCAGTCCCAGTTTCCTGTTTCAGCTTCCTTCGAGTGATTTGGTCAAATCATTTCAACCCAATTAATTTTCCAGCTTTTTCTGCACTTTTTCTCCAACTTTCTATTTTCTTCATTTTCTGCAAAAACATCACAAAAATATAAATTAAGCTGAAAAAATGTGTAATTAAACAATAATAAAGATAGTAAAAATGTGACTAAATTATGTTTGATCACATTAATTGCCTTACAAGAAGCTAATTTGCTATGGTTACAACTGCAATTCCTACTCACTTGGAACCTACAAAGCATACAGGATTATGACATTCTCAAACTCCATATCTTTATCCACTATACATGTGTCATTATTCCCACACCATATCATATCCCAATATCTACATCCCACCAAATTACACCCATGTCACATCCACAAAAACCATTTTCTTCGACCACTTTACCATCTCTAAATCTTCGCGTTGACCTCACCTCTTTTCATGCACCAACCTCACACCCCAATACCACAAACACTCACAGCACCCACTCTATGATCCTTAAACCCAAAACAATTAGGAAGAGACAAGCACATGCAACTATTAAAAGAATTAATTATCTTAAAAGAGAACCAAAAACTTATAATCAAACCAAACCATTTGTTCAGTAGAGATAAGTGATGTCAGATGAGCTTTCTGCACTTCTCGCCCATAACACATGGAAATTGGTAAGTGTTGGGAAAGGGGATTAAGGATTGTAGAAAAAAAAGGATAAAAATAGTTATCTAAATTAAGATGATACTGAAATTAGATAATATAAGTAAAAAAAATTAGATAGCCAAAAAAAAAAAAAATTAAAGCACTTACTATGTGATGAAGGAAGAATTATGATAGTTGAATATTCTTTATGTGCCACAATACCATTAATGTCAAAATGGAACTCTAATAGAGATGGTTAGGTTAATGATACTGCAAAAATTTACCTATTGGAGTAATGTATTGCGTACTATTGTATTTATTTAACTGAATACCTCTTAAATCAGTTATCACAACTTCATGAATTATGGACTAATAGAAACTTTTGGAGTATGTTATTTTTATTCACAATCCTTCCTATACACGTGAAAAAATTAACTCCAATGGAAGAAAAAGTGTATCTTTCACTACAAAAAACTTCTGGATTTCCAACAAATTTTTCCATTGGTAATCCTGTAAAAATCCGTTGGTAAATGAATTATCAATAGATTACTAACGAATTATGATCCATTGTTAAAAAGCTCGTTGGTAAATTTTTACCAACGGCTTTCAAGTCCGTTAATAATATTAACGGATTTACTAACGGAATTTCTGTTATTATTATTAACGGATTTTAAATCCGTTAGTAAATTGATAGAAAAATAATTTACTAACAGATTTAAATCCATTGGTAAATCCGTTAGTAAATTAAATCTGTTAGTAAATTACCAACGGATTGAAATCCATTAGTAAATCTATTGAAAATTTAAATAATTTTAAAATAATTATTATTTCAACTAAATAATAAATTTTATTATTAATATTATTTTTTATTAATTCAATAAGATTTAAAATTATATTATTATTGTTACTAAATTTTTAATTTATATCCAATATTTATTAGAAATATATATAAAGTGGAAATAAGAGAAAAGTAAATGAGAGAAAATGATAAAAAAAAAGAAAGAAAAAAGAGAAAAAAAAATGATAGAAAAATAAAAATTATGAAAAAGAAGGAACAATGAGAGTAGAGTAAAAAGATGATTAGCAAAATGAGGAAAAAAAAAAAGAGAAAATGATTAGAGAAGAAAAGAAAATAAATGAAGAGAAAATAATAGAAAAAATATAGATAGAAAGAAAATGATAGAAGAAAATAATATGAGAGGAAATAATATGAATGATAATTATAGAGAGGGAAGAAAATAATGGAAAAGAAAATAGAGAAAGTGAAAGGAAAATTATGGAGAAAAATAAAGAAAATAATAGAAGAGAGAAGAGAATGAGATAAAAAAAAGGATAATAAATGAAAGGAAAATAATAGAAAAAAATGAGAAGAAAAAATAAGATAATTATAGAGAAAATGAAGAATAAGAGAAGAAAGGGAAGAAAATAATGGAAAAGAAAATAGAGAAAGTGAAAGGAAAATTATGGAGGAAAATAAAGAAAATAATAGAAGAGGGAAGAAAATGAAATAAAAAATGATAAGAGATGAAAAGAAAATAATAGAAAAAAAAATGAGAAGAAAAAAATGAGATAAGAAAGTGAAATAAAAGAAAGTAATAGAAAAAGAAAGAAAATGAGAGAAAGTGAAAGAAAATGGAAGAAATAAAAATGATAAAATGAATGAATGATAAAAGGAGAAGAGTTGGTTTTATATTTATAAATACGGATTACCAATGGATTTAAATTCGTTACTAAATTTTGAAAATAAAAACTGGCTTTTTGGCCTTTAAAAATTACCAACGGATTTGAAATTCATTAGTAAATCTGTTGGTAACTAAAAAATATGGGTTTTTAAAAAAAAAGGCAAAACTTTTACGCGAGATGTCATTTTAAATTTACCAATTGATTTACTAACGGATAGCATCCGTTAGTAAATTCAATATTTTTTTTACTTACTAATTAAATAATAAAATTTAGTAATGAATTTTTAAATCCGTTAGTAATTTTTTGAACACATTACTAACGGATTTAGAGTCCGTTAGTAATTTAAACACTTTTTTAAATTTACTAATAGATTGAAATCTGTTAGTGAATTATTAACAAATTTACAAACGGATGGATTTTAAGTCTGTTAGTAAATTTCAACATTATTTATTTTAGATATTTATAAATTACCAACGTATTTTGAAATCCGTTAGTAATACTAATAGATTACCAACGGATTTCAAATCTGTTAAGTAAATTTTTACACAAAATTTGTTATATTAAGCTTTACCAACAGATTTTCAAATCCGTTAGTAAATCTGTTAAAATTACTAACAGATGAAAATCTGTTAGTAAAATGCGTTGGAAAATCGTAACTTTTTGTAGTGTTTGTAAGAAATTATGACTATAAAAAGTATATTTTTATTAATGAATAAGATAGTGGTATTGTAACTGAATTTGAACCATAAAATATCACATTCTTAGAGAATAAATTTTCTAAATAGGTAATCGGTTATTGTAATACCCGGCTAGATTCCGGCATCGGAATCCCTACCTTCCGGCGGAATCTCCGTTGGAATTCAGAATTCTGAAGATGCTAGAGGCTTCTAGAGGGGTAAAATGTGTTTCTAAAATGTTTTCACATGATTTTATGGTTTTATATGAAAAAGAATTGAGTTTTGAAAAGAAAAGACCAAGGAGGCATTTGCCAGGTTCAGCCGCCGAAAGTGAAGTTCGGCCGCCGAAAATGGGAAGGCTTCGGGAGCGCCTTTGGCCTCCGAAAGTCTTGTTTGAACGAGCAAAGGTTCGGCCGCCGAAGCTCAGGTTCGGCCGCCGAACATGCATGAGTTTAGGGGGCACGTTAGGCTGCCGAAGGTCTTCGACCAGGCCACCTATAAAGAGCCCTCAGATCAGAAATGGGCGAGTTTTCTCCCCATTCTCGAGCTCAGGTGAGTTCTTGTCCTCCTTTGGTCATTTTCATGTTTTTCTTCATCTCCTTCATATTTTTATGAGTTCCATGGTTGTTTTGAAGAGTTTTCAAGCTTAGATCAACTTTTGGGAACTTGGAGACCCAAGGAGTTAGTTTCTCCCATCTCCAAGTTAGAGTTCGCACAAACCCTCGATCTTCAAGAGGTAAGTGTGGATCTATGCTTTCCTTTACGTTTCATGAAGTTTTAAGTGAGTTTTAAGAGGTTTTGATGGTTGAGTATGGGTAGATATGCATGTTAGGGTCTATGTGGATTTTATGCCCATTGTATGTTATGTGATGATATGTTGGAAGTTTATGCTCCTCTATGCATGTGGGAGTGAGTATGCATGATGGGGAGAGAGTAGGTGAGGATTTTGGTTGTTTTCAGTTTATGTTACCCTTTATGTAAATGTGTGTTTTTGTATGATAAAAGTAATGTTGTTGGAATTTAGGATAGTTTGAGACCCCTATGTGCTTGGTTGCATGTTGTAGAATAGTTAATGCATGTTTTAGGAGGTTGGGTGCTGTTTTGGGGTGTTTGGAAGGTTTGGGAGGCTTGTATGCATGAGAAGCTGAGTTCTGCCCTTCTGGGAAGAACTCGGGTTCGGCCGCCGAAAGTAGTTTCGGTCACCGAACCTGCCTTTGGATGCATGGATTGGCCGCCTAACCTTGCCGCCGAAAGTTGAGTTTTGGCTTGAAAGCAGACTTTCGGCCGCCGAAGGAAGGTTCGGCCGCCGAAAGTGCCTGACTTTCGTCTCTGGAGAAGGACTTTCGGTCGCCGAAGGTGCCGCCGAAAGTGCCTGAGTTTCGTCTCTGGAGAGAGGGTTCGGCCGCCGGAGGTGCCGCCGAAAGTGCCCTGTCCAGCCTTTTCATGGTCGTTTTCTATGCATGTTTAAGTTATGTTTTAGGGGGGTTTTTGGGTAGTTGTTTATGAGTTGTTTAGAGTGTGTTTGGCACCTCATTCGAGTCCACTTGTGTAGGACCGGACCCGAGGGATCGAGGAGGCCATCAGTGTTAGCAGTTGCAAAGTCAGTTCAGCGTCTGCCAGAGGTGAGTAGAACTAAACTTAATCTTTTATTTTATGAAATCAAATGCCTAAAGCATGTTCATGCATCATGATGATTATAGTAGGTTAATTGCACTAGTTTCACGAATATGGTGCATTGCATATTATGATAAATATGATGATGTGGATGGACCAAGGCGACCCCACTAGCCCTAGAGATGTTGTAAGACCTGGCCGGGCTAGGCATACACATACAGTTGTTGTAAGACCTGGCCGGGCTAGGCATACGAAGGTTGTAAGACCCGGCCGGGCCGAGCATACTGAGACTAGAAGGAATGTTGGTGGTCGGGTCCAATCCGTGATGTGAATTGTTTGTGCTATGACGCATTTCATGAAAGCATGTAATTAATGAACTGTTTTCTTTGTTTCTACTCACTGGGCTTTTTAGCTCACCCCTCTCCCCTAACCCCAGTTTTGCAGGTCAGAGGTAGGCCAGGAAGACGTCAAGGGTAAAAGTCTTGTAATAGTAATAGCTTAGTACTTTTAGTGTGGACATGTAATGTAATTTGAGATAATGGATTGTAAGATAATGAAATGTTATGTAATGTAAAGTATAGTGGAGTTATGTTTATGGATTAGAATTGTGCTTGGCCCTAAGACTTGGTTAGTCCCTGTTTAATACATGATGTATGTAATGTTTTAGATGTTGAGTGGTGTTTGAACTAATCTTGTGGCATGTGTTGTTTACCACGCTAGAGTTTGATGAGGACCCTAGTAGAGGTCTTATGTTTGTGGTTTGATGCATGCATAGGTTAGGTTCTAGTTCTTTGGATGTGACTCCGACTTGATGTATGTTATGTTGACCTAGCTAGAGTTTTGTTGAGGGCTCTAGTAGGGAGTTCCTTATGTTTTCAGTTATGTTGCATACAGGTCAAGCTCGGTCTATACATCATATGTTTCAGTTTTTATGTTAAGTTTTGATCATGTATGGGATTTGACCAGGTGATAAGAGGTATGTTTGGCTTGCTACGGGTCCCGGCGGCCTTAAGCCGATCTGGATCCTAGTGCCGGTGGCGGTTCGGGCCGTTACAGAGGGGTATCGGTTTTCGGGTCATTACAGAGTGGTATCAGAGCTTTGGGCCTCATTAGTACGGTGTGTTGAGCAAAGATGCTCAAGGATTAGAGATATCCCACATCGGAAAGAGGTTGGTTTAGATGTCATAGAAGGGCAAGCACAATAGGAAAGATCATGTCCACTAGGATAGGATGTGGAGTCCTGTCTTGTATGATGATGTGAAATGCCATGATGATGTGAAATGCCATGATAATGTGCATGTGCATTAATGATATGTTTTGTATGTTATGTATGTTATGCTATGAATGCTATGTATGTGGCAGGTTCATGTGTTTTCATATGAATCGTATGATGCTCATGATTGTTTGTTTGCTTGTGTGTTGTTCTTCAGAGGAGCCAGAATGTGAAGTGCTCGTCGATCTGTGGAATCGACTGGAGTTCCATATGAGAGGGAAGGTTTGGACACCTTTCCCCCTACTCTGCCGAGAGCGCAGTCATGGGGAGTCAGCAGATGGGGAACATCAAGGGACCCTGGAAGGTCTTTTGACGTAAGCAGAGAAGGAATGGCTCCAAGAAGGATGTCAGCTAGTGTGAGGGAAGTAGAGTTGGATGTTCAGAGAAGGGATGTCAGTTTGGGAATCAGGATGCCAGAGGAAGGCATGGGAGATTCTCAGGAGGATGCTCAGACTCAGGATTCCAGGATCTCAGGTTCAGGGGGGATTGATCCCTCCACTCTGAGTACAGCTGCCACAAGAGATAAAAGGTGGGGAAACACCACTAAGAAGTGGGGCAGAGGCCTCAGAAGGTCGAAGAAGAAGTTTTGGCAGAATTTGAAGGCTAGTCTGGGTTTTGGTGGCTCAAGCTCTGGCTCAGGCAGTTCAAGATGCTTGAGGTGCGGTAGGCCGCACAAGGGAGTCTGTCTGGTGGGGACAACAGCATGTTTCAGATGCAGGCAGGAAGGACACATAGCACGTGAGTGTCCTACTGTGCCCCGGGTAGCACAGTCTTAGCCAACGGCTTCAGCCATGTTTCAGGTTAGTGGTCGAGGCAGAGGAAGAGGGTCAGCCCCTCATTCCTCAGGTTTTCGTGGAGAAGGTCCGTCAGCTCCAGCTCGGATCTTCACCCAAGCTCAGTAGGAGACAGACACATCGAACACAGTGGTGCCAGGTACGCTCACTTTTGAATGTTATGATGTGTATGTTTTTGTGAACCCTAGTGCTTCTTTTTCTTTAGTTGCTCTAGGAGCCGTCGAGAGGTTGAGTTGATAGCTTCTGGGCTAGAGTATTCTCTTCGGGTCAGTGGACTCACGTGTGATCCATCTGTGGCAGAGTCAGTCTGCAGGTTCAGTTCTGTGTCAGTTGAGGGTAGATGCCTTCCACTCGACTTTGAGGTCCTAGACTTGACTGTCTGGACATCAATCGAGGGATGGATTGGTTTCTGCTCGTGGTGCTATCTTGGTCTGCTGAGACAAGGTAGTCAGATTCTGAGGACAGGATGGGTCAGAGGTAGTCTTCTGAGGGGACACAGTAGGGATGCCTAGAAGTTTGATGTCAGCCTGTCAGGTTCATAAGGTGCGTAGGAGGGGTTGTCAGAGGGTTCGAGTTCTTGTTGAGAGTTTAGTAATCGGGTCGGGGAACCAGCCTCAGTGCCAGTTGTAGAGAGAGGTAGTAGTCAGAGTAGGGGCGAGTCTTGGTAGACAAGGGTTTTATCCGACCTAGTACCTCACCCTGGAGTGTTCCAGTGTTGTTGTGAAAAACGAAGGATGGATCCTTGAGACTTTGTAATAACTGTAAGCAGTTGACCAAGGTCACTACCAAGGGCAGGTATTCCCATGCAGGATGGATGATCTATTGGGACAGCTAGTAGGAGCTGTTTGTTTTCCAAGATAGATCTGAAATCCGGGTACTACCTGTGAGAGTTAGAGTTAGTTTTGGGTTAGCAGTGAGAAGAAGCCAGTTAGTAAAGATGAAGAGAAGAGTAAGGATCAGAGAAGCGCAGTGGAAGTTAGTGGAGTTCAGGAGTAGGTTGGGTGTTGCTAAGGTGGTTCTTTTGGCAAGGGTGATTTCCCTATGGAGAGAATCCATTCGGATTTCCATGTTCCTATGTTATGGAAGTTCGTGTTAGGTCCAAGTAGGGTTCATAAAGGACCAGAGGTGGAGATCTCAAGGGATCTCACCTTTGTTGAGCAGTTAGTGTGGATCATGGACACATAAGTCAGGAAGTTGAGGAACAAGGAATCCAGATGGTGTAAGTCCTTTGGAATCACCACAGTATGGAAAGGTGTGTTAGGAGGACCCGGGAGTTCTTACTCCAGCAGTACCTGTGTCTCTCTTTTTAGGAGAGAGGTTATTAGGTTTGCTTGCTTGTTGCTTGCTTGTTTATGTATGCTTGATGCTATGTTTTTAAGAAGGCCTGTTTGTTTGTGGAACATTCGGGGACGAATGTTCTTAAACGGGGGAAGAATGTAATACCCGGCTAGATTCCGGCATCGAAATTCCTACCTTCCGGCGGAATCTCCGTTGGAATCTGGAATTCTAAAATTCTGAAGATGCCAGAGGCTTTTAGAGGGGTAAAATGTGTTTCTAAAATGTTTTCACATGATTTCATGGTTTTATATGAAAAAGAATTGAGTTTTGAAAAGAAAAGACCAAGGAGGCATTTGCCAGGTTCGGCCGCCGAAAGTGAAGTTCGGCCGCCGAACATGGGAAGGCTTCGGGAGCGCCTTTGGCCTCCGAAAGTCTTGTTTGAACGAGCCAAGGTTCAGTCGCTGAAGCTCAGGTTCGGCCGCCGAACATGCATGAGTTTAGGGGGCACGTTAGGCTGCCGAAGGTCTTCGACCAGGCCACCTATAAAGAGCCCTCAGATCGGAAATGGGCGAGTTTTCTCCCCATTCTCGAGCTCAAGTGAGTTCTTGTCCTCCTTTGGTCATTTTCATATTTTTCTTCATCTCCTTCATATTTTTATGAGTTCCATGGTTGTTTGAAGAGTTTTCAAGCTTAGATCAAGTTTTGGGAACTTGGAGACCCAAGGAGTTAGTTTCTCCCATCTCCAAGTTAGAGCTCGCACAAACCCTCGATCTTCAAGAGGTAAGTGTGGATCTATGCTTTTCTTTACGTTTCATGAAGTTTTAAGTGAGTTTTAAGAGGTTTTGATGGTTGAGTATGGGTAGATATGCATGTTAGGGTCTATGTGGATTTTATGCCCATTGTATGTTATGTGATGATACGTTGAAAGTTTATGCTCCTCTATGCATGTGGGAGTGAGTATGCATGATGGGGAGAGAGTAGGTGAGGATTTTGGTTGTTTTCGGTTTATGTTACCCTTTATGTAAATGTGTGTTTTTGTATGATAAAAGTAATGTTGTTGGGGTTTAGGATAGTTTGAGACCCCTATGTGCTTGGTTGCATGTTGTAGAATAGTTAATGCATGTTTTAGGAGGTTGGGTGATGTTTTGGGGTGTTTGGAAGGTTTGGGAGGCTTGTATGCATGAGAAGCTGAGTTCTGCCCTTCTGGGAAGAACTCAGGTTCGGCCGCCGAAAGTAGTTTCGGCCACCGAACCTGCCTTTGGATGCATGGATTGGCCGCCTAACCTTGCCCCCAAAAGTTGAGTTTTGGCTTGAAAGCAGACTTTCGGTCGCCGAAGGAAGGTTCGGCGGCCGAAAGTGCCTGACTTTCGTCTCTGGAGAAGGACTTTCGGCCGCCGAAGGTGCCGCCGAAAGTGCCCGAGTTTCGTCTCTGGAGAGAAGGTTCGGCCGCCAGAGGTGCCGCCGAAAGTGCCCTGTCCAGCCTTTTCATGGTCGTTTTCTATGCATGTTTAAGTGATGTTTTAGGGGGTTTTTGGGTAGTTGTTTATGAGTTGTTTAGAGTGTGTTTGGCACCTCATTCGAGTCCACTTGTGTAGGACCGGACCCGAGGGACCGAGGAGGCCATCAGTGTTAGCAGTTGCAGAGTCAGTTCAGTGTCTGCCAGAGGTGAGTAGAACTAAACTTAATCTTTTATTTTATGAAATCAAATGCCTAAAGCATGTTCATGCATCATGATGATTATAGTAGGTTGATTGCACTAGTTTCACGAATATGGCGCATTGCATATTATGATGAATATGATGATGTGGATGGACCAAGGCGACCCCACTAGCCCTAGAGATGTTGTAAGACCTGGCCGGGCCAGGCATACACATACAGTTGTTGTAAGACCTGGCCGGGCCAGGCATACGAAGGTTGTAAGACCCGGTCGGGCCGGGCATACTGAGACTGGAAGGAATGTTGGTGGTTGGGTCCAATCCGTGATGTGAATTGTTTGTGCTATGATGCATTTCATGAAAGCATGTAATTAATGAACTGTTTTCTTTGTTTCTACTCACTGGGCTTTTTAGCTCACCCTTCTCCCCTAACCCCAGTTTTGCAGGTCAGAGGTAGGCCAGGAAGACGTCAAGGATAAAAGTCTTGTAATAGTAATAGCTTAGTATTTTTAGTGTGGACATGTAATGTAATTTGAGATAATGGATTGTAAGATAATGAAATGTTATGTAATGTAAAGTATAGTAGAGTTATGTTTATGGATTAGAACTGTGCTTGGCCCTAAGACTTGGTTAGTCCCTGTTTAATACATGATGTATGTAATGTTTTAGATGTTGAGTGGTGTTTGAACTAATCTTGTGGCATGTGTTGTTTACCACGCTAGAGTTTGATGAGGACCCTAGTAGAGGTCTTATGTTTGTGGTTTGATGCATGCACAGGTTAGGTTCTAGTTCTTTGGATGTGACTCCGGCTTGATGTATGTTATGTTGACCCAGCTAGAGTTTTGTTGAGGGCTCTAGTAGGGAGTTCCTTATGTTTTCAGTTATGTTGCATACAGGTCAAGCTCGGTCTATACATCATATGTTTCAGTTTTTATGTTAAGTTTTGATCATGTATGGGATTTGACCAGGTGATAAGAGGTATGTTTGGCTTGCTACGGGTCCCGGCGGCCTTAAGCCGATCTGGATCCTAGCGCCGATGGCGGTTCGGGCCGTTACAGAGGGGTATCGGTTTCCGGGTCGTTACAGTTATAGTTGAAGTAGACATGATGGAGTGGTTATGGGAGAAAGAGACATGATCATATGTGAGAACTTGTGAAAAGGGATAAAGAACATTATATTATGAGTGGGAAGGAACAGAACTAAATGAGTTGCAATGGTAGTGTTGGAGATAAGAAGGTTTTTTTTTTTGTTCTAGTAGAGGTTTTAGGAACATGTGATTGCTGAGGAATGGCAGGCAACTCAAGAGACTAAGAATTTACATTATAACTAAGAATAATGGTATAAGTAGAGAAATAACTAGGAATAGTACAGTCATGAGGAAGAACAATAGGTTCTGTAGATAAATGAGAAAGATTTGAATCAGATTGATGCTTGTAAGGAAAGACAAACTCATAGAAAATGACATTTCTAGAAACAGAAACTTCTCTAGATGATAGATCAAAGATAATAAATCCTTTAGTTCTAGGTTTGTATCCAAAGAAGATGCATTTCTTTGCTCTAGAGTCAAACTTGGTTCTAGCAGTAGTTAATGTAACTGCAAAATACAAAGAACCAAATGTTTTAAGAAATGAAAGATCAGGCAGCTTTTGATAAAGCAATTCATGTGGTGATTTATTTCCAAGAACTAGTGTAGGCAATCTATTAATCAAGAAATTTGAGTGCGAAATGGCATAAGACCAAAACACCTTTGTAGATTAGCTTAAAATAATAAGGCTCGAGCCATATTCAAAATATGATGGTATTTTTCTCTCAACAATAGAGTTCTGTTTTGGGGGTCTCTACACAACTTGTCTGATGTATGATACCCTTATTTGCGTAAAACTGATCCATTTTAAATTCTAGTCCATTATCACTTGGAATGTTTTTAACTTTGATAGAGAATTGAGTATCAATGAGTTGAACAAAGGATTGTAGCAAACCTGATGCCTCTGACTTATGCTTCATAAAAAAATATCCAGGTGTGTCTAGAGAAATCATCTACTACTGTTAAAAAATATCTATGACCATGTATACATATAGCCTTGAATAGTCTCCAGATGTCAATATGAATCAAGTAAAAAATTGCAGATGATTTTGACTGTCTTACTAAAAAAGGTAATTTTTTCTGTTTGTCAAAGTGACATATCACAAATTTTATTTCCTGCACTAGTAACATAAGAATGTCTATTTTTGATGCTATTCATAGTAGACAAGGAAGGATGCCATAATCTAAAATGCCATACATTATAAACACTAGAAGAATGATTTTGAGGGGACGAAAAATTAACAAGTTCAACCAAGGATAGAACTGTATTGAATGAATGAGAGGATGTTACAGGATCTTTCATGAGATAAAGGCCATCTTTTGCTTTAGCTAAACTAATCTTCTTCAAGGTATTCTGCTCCTGTATGATACATTTATCATGAGAAAAGATGATACAATAATGAAGTGATGATGTCAATTTGGTGATTGAAATAAGATTGAAAAAAAGCTGTGTATATATAAGACTTCATGAAGAATGAGACACTAGGAGAAATATATTATGCCAGATATGTCTGCAGTAACTGTGGCACCATTTGGTAATTTGACACGTATAGACCTAATTCTTTTGTATGATAGGAAATGACTAAGAGAAAAACAGATATAAACAGTAGCTCCGGTGTCTAAGATCCATACATCAATTTGCAAAGAACATAAAAAAAATAGAAAAATTACCTGGAGAATTGGAGCAAGAAGTAGTGAGATGAAGAGAATCTGTGGTTGTGGATGTGCTTACTTGATTTATAGAGTGTATGTCTTGTTTAGATTTGGTTGACTGACTTACTGGTTGAATCAAAGCAAGTAAGTGTTGGTATTGATCTTGAGTGAAATGAAGATTTGAGGAATCAAGGTTGCCTTGATTGAGAGCAGCAATGCTAGATGAATCAGTTGTCTCGATATTATTTATACTAGCATTGTTAGAGTTATTTCTGAACTTAAAACCAGATGGAAGCCCATGTTTTCTATAGCAAGTCTCCTCTGTCTATCTTGATTTGCCACAGAAAGTACAAATCTTGGTGTTATTCTGAGTATTGTATCTTCTGTTGTCTTAAAAAGAAGGTGTATGAGTACCTCATCCATGATAAGATCTTTGAAATGTTTCTTGGTTAGATTTGGTAAACAATACCTTAGGTTCTGGGATTACACCAAGCAACAATTGTCTTTCTTATTGTACCACAAGAGGAAAAACTTTGTTTATTGAAAGCAGTGGATCCATCATCATGATTTGCGACCTGACATTATTGAACTGATCATTGTGACTTTTTAAAAATCTAATAACATAATTATTTTCTCTGTAAGTTCTCACAGTTTCAATTGCACTATAACTACATGAAGGATTAAATATGCACCGAGGTAGGTCTAAAGTTGATTAATATATCCCACAAGCTTTTTAGATGGGTGAAGTAGTCTGTAACAGATGAATATGCCTATGTGAGACTGTAAACTTTTTCCTATAAATCAGAGATGCAGAACATATCTCCCTACGAGAATCAATCTTGAAGGTCTTTCCAGGCATCTGCCACAATATCCAAATAATACTCTATGCAATTGACTGTGATAAAAATTTTGTGATCCAAGATAGAACCATGTTATTACACCTTTCTCATGCTGCAAACATATGATCTGTGGCTTCTAGCATTTTTAAAAATCCATCAATGAATTTTATCTTATTCTTGGACGTTAAGGCCATTTTTATTGCTCTGCACCAAGAATGGTAATTTGGTCCTGAGAAAGCAGGTTATACAAGAATCAAGGCAAGATTTTCATTTGGATGTAAAAAAAATATAGATTTGAAGGATTGGTGAGATAATCTATTGTTTAGTTTTGAGGCTGATTCAAGAACCTCATATTTTGATTTGCCATGAATGCAATTGAAAGAAAGAAGAAGAAGAAGAAGAAGAAAAAGAAAAAATGTTATTGCTTTGGTACCATGTTACAAAAGAAAACTTGACTGAAATAGAGAGACTAAGACAAAACAAGCTTAATTATTTTATTTGAGTAGAATGTGTTTATATACAGTTTTATCAAGTATTGTGGAAGGAAGTATGCGTCATAATGTATAGTTGTTGTTACACCAAAAAATATGTGAGTTAAGAGAGAGAAGAAGAGAGAAAATTCTTGAATATCTGACTGATTCCAATCTGGTCATTTTAGAATAGTTATTCGATCTGGTCATCTTGGAGTGATTGTCTGGTCATCCATTGATTCTAATCCGGTCACTTTAGAATAGTTGTCTGACCTGGTCTATTGGAGTGGTCGTCCAACCTAGTCTTCTGATCTGGTTGTCTGTCTTTGGGTGATCGTCTGAGCTGATTTTTTAGAATGGTCGTCCGATCTGTCTGACTTTGAATGGTCGCCTGATTTGATCTTGGGTGATTGTTTGATCTGATCTTCTGAAATAATAGTTTCGATCTATCTGACTTTTATTTAATTTTAAATGGTTGTCCGGCTTTGAACCGTTTATTTATGACCTAACAAGTTTAATTGTTATTTTTTTTATGACAAAATACAGGCAGTTGATAGAAATTTTAAAATATATATATATATTTGAATGATGCACAAGTGCGGACAAGCGCTACATAAATTTATGTATATGATTTGTTACACAGGAGAATGACTGGACTTTTATTGGATGACCTTTGGTCACTGTTTTTGCCAAGTCAAATTTGGCAGCTCAAGCTTAGTTGGAAAAGTCCGTACTTTTAATTACCATGGCTTCAGAGGATGACAAGTTACAAAATTCATTGCTTCTTTAACCCCATGAATTAGGAGCTCCGAGAGGACTGAGCATCACAATGAGTGCCCACAAAAATCCAGGGAAGGAAAAGATTTACTAAAATAGACTGCTTTTCTATATAAATAAATAAATTTAAACCCAATAATATTGAAGTCATTTTAAAATTAGAGTTCAAATTGTGAAAAATTTTAATTTAATAATATATAGTTTTAAAATTATTAGGTTTTGAATTTGAATTAAAAAGTTAAAGTTGAAACTCTAATTTCATTTAATAAAAACAACAAAAATAACAATACATAAAAGGATTGCCAATCTTCAAATCCTCCCTATACTTATTAGAGATGTACAATATAGTTTATTTTTCAACTTTTTATTTAAATTAGTTCACAAGTTTTAATTTAAACTCAATTTAGACTAAAAATTAAATTTCTTAATTTCCTTAATTTAGATAAAAAAAATGATATAGCCGAAAAATAAGAAATTCATAAAAAGTTCAATTTCTTAATTGTTTGTTTTTTTGACTTTTGAATTAAATTGAATTTAATTAAAATTTTCTAAATTAATTTAAACAAAAAAATAAAAGAAAAAGGGGATGAAATTGATAATTTAAGGCAAAAAGTATTATGAAAGACTGGCTGTGCCATAACAATCACTGTAGGGATTGGGAATATAAAAGCTGGCCCCCACCTCAAATGCCTTGCATGATATGGCTTCTTCCAAGCCACATACATCTCTGAAATTCAGAAACACTGCTAAATGACAGATAACAATACTTTCATTTTACAATCAGTACTTCATCTATATTTAATAACCATAACAATAAATTCACTTCTCAATTATTGTCGCCAATTAATTAATCACTCAAATACTCATACATACACTTGGCTGCACCTCATTAGATAATAAAACTTTATATTTTTTTTTTTTGAAATGGAAAATATAATTTTATATTTATATATTTTGTCTTTTAACTCAAATTTCATTTTTAAGATCTACTTATAATTAAACCTAAATAAACAACAATGCGGAAATATTTGATTAAAGTTAAAAGCTAAATTTTTATTTAAATTTTTATTATTAATTTAGCACTTTATGTTATAAAACAGATGAAATATTCACGTATTCGTATCTCGGTTAAAGTCTTTTCATAAGATATAGATAATTAATGTAAATGCTAATCATATTATATCAATTATTTTGAACCCTTAGAATGTGGCCAGGACAAAGAGCTTGAAAAACTTACAGGAAATCCAATTTGCCTTTGTTGAGGAAGGATTCAATATATATGATGAGTTGAGGCTAAAGCAAATCTAAATTATCTGATTGTTTGAGCCTGCATGACTCCCCTCATGCCAAGTAGGAAGGTTGCCAACATCCTTTGACAAGCTTCTTAGATGGCATTCAGGGAGCCAGGCAGGAACAATTTCAGATAAAAGTTCACCCATGTTGACGGAATCACCTGTCTGAACCTGCAAAAGAACATATCACCATCTTCATGCATTTTCTTGCCCATTTCTTAGCTTGCTTTTGTAATCACACAGGTTCAAGATCCCTAGAGCTTTTTCTTGAAGACTTACAAGTTGAATATATAGCAGATATGATATAGGACAGGAACTGAGAGAATTGTTATTCCATGTTTGGAGGAACTGTGAATTCTCTCGCTGTCTCTGCATATCGTTGGAAGGAAAAAACAGTAGAAGTATGGATTTGAAAGAGTGGTTTATAAAGAAAGAGAAAGTAAAAAGAAGATGAGACAAAGACAGAAGAAAATCCATGGAAGAGGAGAGAGACAGGTCATGGAGAAGGCGGCAGCGAAGGCTTATTTTCCAACAAGTAGTTCCATGGGATGCAGCCAAAATTGCCTGGGTTTTACAGGTAGTGTTGTTTGGATTTTCTTGCATTGGTAAAGGTGATCCAGCCCACTATTCCATTTGTTTTCTTTCATTCTCTATTGCTTTACATTAGTAAAGTAATTAACTATTTTAATTTAGAATTAGGAGTAATTAATTATTATTCAAATGAGGCTATTGTTTTTATTGGTGGAAGGGTTAACGGCTTTTCATAGGCTCTAGACGAGCCCGAAACCAGTAAATAAGACAAAGCCAGTGTTGCAGTGTTCGCCCTTGGCTGAGACTTATGTGTCCTCGTTGGGGATTTTGCTTACAGAAAATATACGGCTAAATTTTTATACTAATTAAAATTGGCACATTAAATATATAAATTAAGATGTGAATTTATTTAATTCTTAAATTTATAAAAATTATTATAATTAAATACAATTCAGTCATATTATTTATAATTTATTAAAAAAATAAAAAAATAATTAATTTTTTTAATGATATCTATAAATTTATATTATTTATTTACTTATTAATAAAAATTAAATAGTTATATATAATTATCGGATAATATTTTTTTTTAATTGAAATTTAAGAGTTTAAAAAATAAAATTTAAAATTTTTTAAATTTATTCGGATATACGTATTATTAGACTAAATTTATGAGTGTACATCGATTCGATAATATTTTATATAGTAAAACTGTTTAAATATTAAATATTATGTTAATTATTTATGAATATTATTTATTTTAAAAGGAAAGAAACATAATTATAATCCCAGCTTCATCTTCCGTGCAATTCTTTTTTTTTTTTTTCTTGGCAATGGCTTGAATTTAGCTGGCACTTTGTCCTTATATAAGATGAGTTTATGACAAGCATTCTGTCTTCCTATAGGATGAGTTTAAGAAAATTATTTTATTAATTGATAAATGAAGTAAATTATCATTTAATTTTGAGATAGACCTCCCCAAAATATGGGTTGAATGAGATTTGAGTCAAGACTTGCACCGTGAATATATTTATGTCCCATTATTTTATGAAAAAATATCAAAGTAATAAAAATAATGACATTTTTAAAATATAAAAGAAATTAAAATTTAAAATTTAAAATAATAATAAATTTTTATAAATAAATAATGATGCTATTAATTTAATATAATTTTATTATATTAATTTGTACAAAAATATATTTATATATATTTTGAAACTAAAATATATTTATATATTTGAAACTCTAATTTTTGATAATTTAATATATTTTATGTAAAATGATTATTAAAAAAAATATGTTACGTAAATTTATAATAAAAAATATATAATTTTTATAAATAGACTCTATATATCTAGATTATATCAATACAGACGTTAAAGAAAATTAAATAAACGCTGATAGTAAAAAAAAAATATAATATATCTGTATAATTTTACATAATAATAATATAATATATTATATTATAATAGAGTGACAGTTATACGTTATTAAATAATAAATAAATAAATAAATAAATAAAAAAGAAAGATATGAATCATTCGATTTTAATTCACACACATATTCTAATTTTATCACTATTTGATATTAGACATAATAATTATTATTATTATTATTAAAAGGGAATTATACTGCTACAAGAATAATTAATTAACATTTTAAGGTGCGTTAATCCATGTATTTTTTAATTAAAGATATTAAATTTGAATTTTAAATATTTTTATCAATATAAATTTAAAAAGAGAGGGGAACTAAATTCTAATTATGAGGAGATTTCATTAATATATTTTGTCAAACTTATTTAATAGGCGATAAACAATCTCAACTTATTTAAAACTTAAAAGAAGAGAAGGCTTTATTTCTCTTGATTGATCTAATTAAGGGGTTCATATACGACATTAGAAATTAGAAAAAGATTAATATTGTAGTTCAATAACAAAGTAAGTGGAAGCGTGTGGAAACCCATTGATTTGGAGAGAGTTCTTTTTGTTTTTTAGCAGGGAGTTCTTGAATGAATAAATGGATGGGGAGTAGTGGGGTCAGTGGGTCCAATTTCTTTTTCTTTTTCTTTTTTTCCCTCGTAACAAGTAAAAAATTACTTTGACCATTAAACTTAGTTTTGATTGGTGAGCCGATTCCTTTGGACCCACTATAGTCGTTCAGACCAAATTTGCTATTGCGAGGGCTAAAATGTCAAATTTTAATTTTTATCTTAATTTACTCTGAAATTATTATTTAAAAGTTAAATAAATTTAAATAAAATAAAATTAATTGAAAAGATCATAATTCATATTTTTAAAATTTTCATAAATAATAATTTATTTAACATTTTAATAATAATTAAATCTGAATAAAAAAATAAAATTAAATACTTTTACTCTCCACTATATAATTTATGAATAAATTTGAGCTTAGTTTTATTTGTTGGAGGAATGGTCTTTGAGTTGTACATTGTTGAATTTAAGTACCAAGTAAAGAACAACATATCTAAATTCAAATAATAGCCAATCCTCTAATACTTTTCGTTTGGAAAATTCTGCCTAAAGGTCTAACAAGATGTCTAATTAATGACTAATTTTATGGTATAACTATTTTTTTCCACGTAATTAATCAATAGAAAATATACATATAAGATAGTACATTTATACATAATGTCTATTTAGATAAAAAATAAAATAAAATGGACTACATTTATATTTGGTGTAGTTGAAATGAAACTGTACTGCGATTGGTCAATATGCAAGAAAAAGAAAGTAAGGTAGTTGGTGCCTAAAGCAGTGATCAGTCCAAATTTAGACTATTTTATCATGTTGTTATTAATGTTAATTTATACTTTTTCTACCTAATTTTGTGGTTTTGATTTTATTTTGCAGAAAATGGTGAGAAGACGTAATTTAGAGAAAATGCTCTTAAAACTGCTTAAAATAAAAAAAAAAAAGAGAACAAACATGTTTGCACACGCTAAGTTGCTGCTGAAGAGGATTCAAATTCAGCATTCAATTCAGCTTATTGAGGAAGCCAAATCTAAAGAAGATGCACTTAACTCCCAATGATTCAAATTTCAAAATTCAAAAGAGGACATTCAAAATTTGAAATTCAAAAGAAGACTTCACCTCATCAAGGAGATCTAGAGCAGCACATTTAGCCTATAAATCCATCTTAAGCCGCACGCCCTTGCCTCTTCTCCTCTCCAACATTTGGCCACAAGCCGTCCATCTCTTTCCACCGCCGATCACCTCTCTTCTTCTTCCTTTCTTTTATTTTTGGTTTTGTTTCAGCCATGAGTGGCTGAAACTTCTTTTTCTAGTTGAAAATTAGGTGAAACTTTAGTTGTTTTATGGATTGGGAGATCTGAACATACATTGTTTATCTTTTATTTTTCAATATTTATGCAATTTCATGCTTAATTCCATTGTTGCTTTGTGGTTTAGATCAATAGGGCCAATTGGTTCTTGATTGCAAGGTAATAATTTGTTAGTTTGGATAATTTTAAGTCCATAATTGCTTGGATTGTTCAAACATAGGTAACTCTTGGTGTAAAAACTAAGGAAATTGCATGATCTAGCAATATCATCATGCATTTGGGTAGCTAGAATTAGGTCTCTCTATTTCTTAATGCAATTGACAATTGTTAGATGCCAAAGGCCCAAGGAAATTCCTTGGCAACTTGTTGATTAGTGATTAATTAGAGGACGTTCCCTAATTGATTTATACTTAAGGAGGGATATGGTAGTGAGAAGCGTATTCTATCTCCATAACTAATTTATTGAATCAAACAAAGGAACTTAAGTATCAATGATCAATCCCAACAACTGAAGTGGATCCAATTCTTCAACTAGAGCCTTTCTCATTATTGAATTTCTTTACTTTATTATTTGCTTTACTTTATTGCTTTCAGTATTAGTTTAATTCATCAATCTCAAAACCCCCCTTTATTTTACTTTCAGTTTATTTACTTTCAGTTTGTTTACTTGGTCTTGATAAGGAAAATAGGTAAGTATCAATTCCCTGTGGATACGATCCTTTTGCCACTATCTATAGTTGTAAAATTATTGATAACCAAAAATGTTATTTTTGACCGGCTTCGATAACCGCACAATCAACTCTCTAACGGTAACTTTCTGTGAAATCTTGTCCTTTGATTGATAGGGCGAATCTTGGTGAAGATCCGAGGACTACGATGTCTGGGTCTTTCTTTCCACAGGTGGGACCGTGTATTATCTGATTAGACCTTTGCCATGTGGCTCTGTCTTAAAGTGACAGCACACGGCTTACTTTGGGTGATCATTGTGTTACACTAGAGGTCCCCCCGCTAGTTTTTAATTCTTTAGATTCGAAGTGACGATTGTTTTCATGATCTGGGGCACATTATATGTCTAAATTAGCCTTTAATGCTCGTTCGCTTTGCCTGCTCGTGATCATAAATGATGATTGCCTATTTCCTCAAGCCGCATTCAAAGCCTATCATTGAAACGTTGTATAAAAATCATTCTTCTCCTTCAAATACCACTTTTGCTTACAATTGACATTTGTGTTTCAGAAAAGACTCGACCATTCCTCTTTTCTATTTACACTTCCTTACTTCAAGGTAATTCCTATTTGCGTTCCCTTTTATAGAAATGAATAGGTATACTTCCTCTTATTTTTCTTTTTCTTCTTCTTCCTCTGGTGGAAGTTCTGCCTCAAGCTCCTCCTCCGACCACCCCATTCGTACTTCTGCTCCCATCATTCCACTAAGGGTGTCCATGTTAGTGAAAGTACCCTGGAGAATGACATCTCTTTCGTGCTAATTGAGAAGGATGTAGACCGCCTTCACGACCAATACCACATCTCTCGAGAAACCTTCCGTGTCCACGCTCTATCTCCAAGCATTTGCGTGGATGACCAGATCCCTGCAGAGGCTACCATCATGGTCTATGAAGAACAGCTGAAGGCTGGTCTTCAGTTCCCCATAGACCCATTTTTTACTGAGGTCCTCCGATTCCACAAGCTATCAGTTGCACAATTGCACCTCAATAACTGAAGGATCTTGGTGGCATTCCGGTTTGTTTTTTTTTTAATAACAACATTGAGCCGAGCATGGCCCTTTTCTCTCAACTGTACCGGCCAGGCACTCGAAAGAACGAAGATTTTGATTTTTTAGTGGGAGCAAATGCCAAACATAATTTGATCGGATATCCTCATCCCTAAAGCTATGGAAGAATAAGTTTTTCATCCTCCATCACAGGATGTCTAAGGGTTTTAGTCCCCTTCGTATAAGTTAAAACCTGTATGTGGAACTGAGAAAGGATGGGGTCTAGTCACGGAGAAGTGAGGAAGAGGCTTTGGACTTCCTCCAGACAATGGCCACGTCCCAAAAAATAGACATTATCGTGGCGGTGAGGAACGCCATTTATCCTGGCAGAGCCATTTTCAAGTGAGCTAAACTCAGGCTCCTCACCCACCCAGCCTTCCTTGCATTGGAGAAAGTACCTCCCTGGCCAGTGAACATGGTATTTCTTTTTCTGACTCTTTTTGTATTTCACACTACCTTACTTACTCACTTTTTATTTCATACAGATATAGCTAGGTCAAGAAATAAATTCGCTGAGGTGGTACATGTTGCCCATAAAGGCAAAGTTGTTGCTAGAACAACCAAGCCACCTCCCAAGCGAGCTCGTCGTGTCGAGGAGATCATCATGCTTCCTCCTCCTCCTCCTCCACTGATAGAGCATATTTTAGTCCATATTTTCTGATCTTATTGATGTTTATTTGCACCTATTCTATCTAATTTTGTGGTTTTAATCATGTTTTGCAAATATTAGGTGTGAAGAAATAATTTGAAGAAAATGCTCTTAAAAGTGCCAAAGAATGCCAAAAAACAGCCACTTTCGGAAGCACCTTCGGAAGCACTTTCAGAAGCCGAAAGTCACCCACCTTCGGAAGCACTTTCGGAAGCACTTTCGGAAGCCGAAAGTCACCCACTTTCGGGGGCACTTTCGGCGGCCTAAAGTCAAGTCCAGAGGCGAAAGTCACCCACCTTCGGGGGCACCTTCGGCCGCCGAACCTTGCGTCCAGAGCCGAAAGTCCAGCCTCCGAAACTCATTTTAGGCAGCCGAAAATCACTCTTAACACTCTCTTTCCTCATTCAAGAAGCCATATCTCAAGTTGCCATATTTGAGGAGCCAAACAAGGGAAGTATTTTGAGATCCAAATCTTCAAGATTCACATTCAAATATTGGATTTCAAGATCAAGCTTATTAAGGAAGCCAAAATCCAAAGATCACATGTTTCCCACTTAGTATCATGCACATTCAAAATTCAAAAGGAGGCTCCACCTTCCTTATTAGTGCATGGGCAGCCTCTTAACTCTTTAGGCAACATCTTGAAGACCTTGGACAGCAATTAAAAAGACCAAAGAGCCCCCACTTGCCCCCCATCACATGCATCTCGTTTTTGCCTTCACCCATGCACAAAGAAGGCACATTTGGGACCAAGGGCACTTTGGACAGCCTCTAAAAGACTCATGGACTGCTACCAAACCCTAAGGAGCCTCTCAAGATCTATTTAAAGGCTTCAAGAAGACAAGAAGAGGCAGATTTGGTTCCACCACTTCTCCAAGAAATCGGCAAGGCCTCTCCAAGGCTCTCTCCACCTTAGTTCTTCATTTTTCTTCTTCTTTTCTTTTATTTTCTGTTTTGGTTCAGCCATGAGTGGCTGAAACCATTCTTTCTAGTTGAAGTTTGGTTGAAACTAAGGTTGTCTAAAGGGTTGTGAGATCTGAACAGAAACCTTTATCTTTGATTTTATTCAATATTCATGCAATTGATGCTTAATTCTAAGATTGCTTTGTTATTTTGGTCAAATTGGCCACTTGATTCTTGATTGCAAAGTTAATTGATTGTTGGATTAGGATATTTGTTAGTCCGTAATTGCTGGAAATATTCTGTCCATAGAACACTTGGTGTAAAAACCCAAGAAATTGTGTGATCTAGCAACATCTCATGCGTTTGAGTAGCTAGGGTTTGGATCTTTCTTGTTCTTCATGCAATTGGCAATTGTTTTGATGCCTAAGGCCCAAGGACATTCCTTGGCAATTTGTTGATTAGTAATTGGTTAGAGGACGTTCCCTAATCAATTTGTTCATAAGGAAAGACATGGTGGTGAGAAGCGTCTTCCACCCCCATAACCAACCTATTGAATCAATCAGGATAACCATGTTTCAATGATCAACCCAAACAACCAAAGTGGATCCATATCTTCAACTAGACTTTTCCCATATTGATTTCTTCTTTTATTTTAATTACTTACTGTTTTAATTGCTTTCAATAGTTGTTAGATAAATCAATCTCAAAACCCCCCTTTTTTACTTTCCTTGCACTTGTTTCTATTTCTCTTTGATTACTTGCTTTCACTTGTGCTTTCAATTAGTTCTATTGGTCTTGATTGAGATAAATAAATAGGTAATCAATTCTCTGTGGATATGATCCTTCACCACTATCCGCAGTTGTAAATTATAGGTAACCAAGAAGGTTATTTTTGACCGGCTTCGACAACCGCTCCTGTCATCCACCCCTTCCTATAATAGAAGAATTAGCCCTTATTCGGCCTGAGTCTTCTACAAGAGGTGCCTCTGCAGCAGTCCCTGCCTCTATTGAGCCATCATCTAAGAATGTTGGGGTCGAATCCCAATGCCTTATAGCATCCAACAACTTGCGCTGGCCCTGACCCAGACGACCTCTCTTCTCGAGGAACCCACTTGTCAATCCTTATAGCCAAGAATGCTTTGAGGGTCGGGGATCGTCATCGCCTAAACGAAGTCGAGACAGATGACCTCTTTGCCAACATCATGAACTCTGCCATGGAGATGTCCTCTGTGCATATATGACCAAGGAGCATAACAAGGCTTTGAGGTGATAATTTAGGGCCCAGGAGAAAAGCAAAGGTCCCTTGAAAGAGGAATGCTCGAGGCTAAAGGCTCGGGTTGATGAAGTGAAGGGCATAATGAAAGAGACGCTGAGTGAGAAGACAAGCTCCAGGCGGACCTGGATGAGGCCAATGCCTCCAAGCTTTCCCTTAAGAATCGGGCAAAGATTGCTGAGGATCAAGTGGCCATACTTGAGTGCCAAGTCCAGGAGCTGCAGTCTTAAGCTGAGGAGAACCAAGCCGTCTCCAATAGATTTGCTGAATTAGAGGCCGAGCTTTAGAAGATAGTGGCTCGGGGAGGGGAGATGCTCATCGAGGGCCAAGACTTGATCAAGAAGGAGTCGATAAAGCGGTTCCCTTCTGAAGACTTTCCTTAGATAGACGAAATCTTTTCAGAGGAGGAGGAGGAGGATGAGGACGAGTAAGAGGATGAGGGGATTGAAGACACAAAGCGAGTCTTAGTAAAAAATATAATAAATGTAGAAAGTGAAAATGTAACAAAGACTCGGGAGGAGAAAACTGAAGACATCCCTCCTCCCATGTAATCTTTTTTTTTTTTTTTTAATGAAGATATTTTCTTTCATATCTTGTTATTTATTTTTTCTAAGTGTTTTATATGCTTTGTACTCATCTAGAACCCTAGTCCAACCATCGTTCAATAATAATCTTTGAAAAAATTACTAAGGGGGTTAACACCTAACAAAAAATATGGGAATCATTACCTTTGCAAAAACAAGCTTGCTAACAGGACATAACACCCGGTCACTAGCCCAACTAGTGCCACTTTGTGGCCACAAAATAAATAATTTGAAAATTTTTGTAGAGTGAGACCAATACTGGGGCATGTGGTTTGGCGGATACCCGCCTTGTGGCCTGGGCGTGAAATGCATTAGAAAAAGTTTTTTTTATAAAATTGGGACTAACACATAGTCATTGGGCCTGGCGGATAAAATGCCTTAGAAAATTTCTTATAAAAACGGGGCTAACACCCGATCATTGGGACTAGCGAATACTCGCCTTGTGGTCTGGGAATAAAATGCCTTAAAAATTTTCTTATGAAAGTGAGGTTAACATCCGGTCCTTGGGCCTGGCGGATACTCGCCTTGTGGCCCGAGCATAAAATGCCTTAGAAAATTTCTTATAAAAATGAGGCTAACACCCAATCATTGGGCCTAATGAATACCCGCTTTGTGGCCTGAGTATAAAATGTCTTAGAAAATTTCTTATAAAAGTGAGGCTAACACCCGAACATTGGACCTGAAGGATACCCGCCTTGTGGCCTAAGCATAAAATGCCTTAGAATACCTCGTTACATGTTATTGATAAAATTTTCTTAGATTATAGAAATTCCAAAAATAGGTAATGACTTGACCATCTAATTTGTCCAACTTATAGGACCTTGGGCGAATAATCTTCAAGACCCTAAATGGTCCCTTCTAGTTTTTTGCCAACTTACCAGACATGGCACTACCTTCTATTACATCTATTCTTTTAAAGACTAAATCTCCTACATTAAAGACACATGAATTGACTCTACTGTTTAACATTCTAGACATTTTATTCCTATAAACCGCCATTTTAATTACAGCCTGTTCTCGTAAAAACTCAGCTTGATCTAGGTTGAACTGAATTTTTTCATGGATTTATGAGATTTCAGGGTGTTGTGTCCTGAAAATGCTTACTTGGACCTCCACGAGATTAGTGCCTCAGCCCCATACACCAGAGAGAGAGGGGTTTCCCCTATGTTTGTTTTGTATGCCTAAAGTATATGGAGCAATTCGTCAGACCAGTTGCCTTTGGCTTTATCAAGTCTTTTCTTTAGCCCATGTAGGATAGTCCAATTTGTGACCTCGATCATTCTGTTGGTCCATGGGTGATAGGCTAAACTGAATCTTAAGTTAATCTCCCATTTTATGCAGAAACCTTTGAATTTTGAGCTTACAAATTGAGTTTCATTGTCAGTGATTATTACCTTTGGAACTCCAAACCGAATGAAGTTTTTCTTGCTGAAGAAGGACATCGCCTATTGAGTAGTGATGGACTGAACTGCCTCATCCTCAGTCTACTTACTGAAATAATCTACCACTATTATTTACAAATTTCTTTGACTCAGTTGCTTTTGGAAAAGGACCAAGGATGTCTAGCCCCATTGAAAAAAAGACCAGGGGATTCTAATCGCTGCTTGCATCTCTCTAAGGGTCCTTGGAATACTCGCATGCACTTGACATTGTTGACACTTTTAGACAATTTGTTTCACATCTTGTATTATCGTTGGCCAATAGTAAACCCTATCTGAACGCTTTTTGGGCAATCGTTCGAGCCCCTTCATGACTCCCACAATCACTCTCATGAATGTCTTTAAGGATTTCTTGGCCCTCAATATTCCATTATGCAATGTAGCCATGGTTGAGTTGAGAATCTCATGTACAACCAATCATCAATTAGTGCATATTTAGAGGATTTTCTTATTACTTGTTTAGCCAATAATTAATTGGCTGGCAGATCATCATATGCCAAAAAATTATACTCGGGTGTCATCCACGAGTCTCCTTCCTCTATAGGGAAAGACTCTTTGTCGTCGATTGTAGGATTGTGTAGCTCCTCGAATTGAAATGGTTAGGTCAAGTGTTGTTCACCTACCGCTGCTATTTTTGCCAAACAATTGGCCTCTTCGTTGTCACCTCTAGCCACCTGGTGAAGTTCACAATTACCCTATCTTTGATCTTTGCTATTAAGGAGCGAGCCTTCTCTTCATATTTGACAAGATTTGGTTCTTGGATTTTAAACTGTCCTTGGCACTAATTAACAACTGTGAGTTACTAAAAATAAAAGATTTATGTATACCTATTTTTCCGATGATTTTTAAGGCCACAATCACTACCTCGTACTTGGCCACATTGTTGGTAGCATTGAAGGTGTGTTTTGCCACATAGTGAAGCTTTATCTCAATTTGACTCTGCAGGAGGATTCCAATTCTAGAACCCCCCCAGCTCCGCAAGCACCATCCATCCAAATCTTCCACTCCTCAATTGGCGATTCAGGAAATTCTGAAGTCTTTAATGATGAAGTCATCTCTGCAATAAAATCGACTACTGCTTCGGCTTTCATGGCTTTTCTTGGGACATACCTGATATCAAAGGCTGAAAGTATTACCGCCCAGGTGGAAAGCCGCCTTAAAAGCTCCGGCCTATGTAAAACCTTTCACAAAGGATAATCTATTTTAACTTTTATGGTGTGTCACTCAAAGTATGGACATAACTTTTTGGCAGGCATCAGGACTATAAAACCCAATTTCTCAAGAGGAGGATAGTTCAATTTTTCCCCTTCAAGACTTGGCTGGCGTAATAGAATAGGCTTTATTCCCGAGCATCAAACTTATAGTTTCTTGCATCACAGACAAGTACAAAAATAAAATTTCACCTTCAATGGGAGAGCTTAGCAAAAGGGGAGATGATAGAAAAATTTTTAAATTTTTAAATGCCTCTACACACTCTTCCCCCGAAACAAACTTATTTATGCCTTTTCAGGCTTTAAAGAATGGTAAACACCTCTTGGCCGAGCATGATATAAACCGACTAAGAGCTGTGACTCATCCATTCAACTTTTGTATATCATTTATTATTTTAGGCGCCTCCATATTCTAGATGATACTAATTTTCTCTGGATTTGTCTCTATACCTCTTTCCGAGACTATGTATCCTAAAAACTTCTCAACTTTTACTCTAGAAGTGCATTTTTCAGGATTGAGTTTCATACCTGCCTTATCTAGTACTTCAAAAACTTTCTGGATGTCTTCTATATGATCTTCTAAGGACCGGTAATCAAATATAATTTAGACACATTTTTATACTATTATTAGTACTAAATTAAATATTTTCTAGTTAATTTTATGATTTTTGTCATATTTTATAAAAAACATAAAAAAAGAAGATTTGATGAAAAATGGCCTAAAAGCATGGAAACTGACTTGACCGTCCATTTGGGCAGACCATCCAGTGTACTTCACAGATTGGCCAGAAGACTGCATAGAAATTCAGAACTGATTAAAACATGCAGACAGTGATTTACCCAGAACGATTTACCTAAATCAAACTGGGCAAATTGACAGATTAGCTAGAGGATTGCATAGAAACTCGGAACTGCCCAGACTTACATAAACAGTTCTCAGACAGTGATTTGCCCAAATCAACAGGGAAAATTGATAGTATGCACAGAATCAGCGATAGGCGGGAAAAATTCCAGATTTGAAAATTTAGAGACTTGGTCATCATATTAAAAATGCAGGACCCACGTTAGAATCTCCTTAAACATGCGGCACAAAGACTTTCTTAAATCAAGGAATTCTATTTATGAACACATTTAAGGAAGGAATTCAAAATCAAATTAAAGAAGGATTATCATTCCAAAAGGATTGCTGCTAGGGTTTTAACGCCTATTTAAAACACAACATTGAGGGCAGCCGAGGGGGGGAGATTCTGGAGAGCACCGAATCAGCCTTTTCATCTCTTTTCTCTTTTGTTTCTTCTTTGTAAGCTATGAGGGGCTAAAAACTCCATATCTAATTGAAGTTTGGGAGAAATTTCAGTTTCTATATTGTAATACCCGGCTAGATTCAGACATCGGAATTTCCTACCGTCCGGTGGAATTTGAGGATGTCAGAGGTCTCTGGAAGGGTAAGAGAAAGTTTTCTAAAATGTTTTCAAGTGTTTTGAGTTCTGAAGAGAAAAGGCCAAGGAGGCATTTTGCCATGTTCGGCCGCCGAAGGTAAAGTTCGGCCGCCGAAAGTGCCCAATGTTCGGCCCCCGAAGTTCAAGTTCGGCCCCCGAATGTTGCCTGGTTTTGCATGCGATTCGGCAGCCGAAGCTCAGCTGGTCAGCCAGCTATTGTGCACTCCTCCGTCGGTGAAATGGCCAGGTGTTGCTTCCAAATCACAGACAGAGGATTTCGCCACGTCTCCCTTGACTCATCTGCAGGGTTTTATCACTTTATACAGAGGGTTGGTTGTGTTTAAGTGGTTTTGATGGTTTTTGAGAGAAAAGTGAGTTTCGGTGAAGGAGAAGACGTGTTGGTGCATAGGGTTAAGTTCAGATCATTCCTCTTCTAGTTTTAGGAGGTAAGGGAAGCTTTTAAACTTGTTTTAATGATTTATAACAGCTTTTAAAGAGGTTGAGGGTAGAATTGCATATATAGGTTTATGTTTGTTGTTTGTGTTGGGGTTTTTAGGTAGTTTTAAACCCCTTGGAGCATATACGTATATGGGAGTTGAGGGAGGAGATATGCATGTTTTGAGAGTTAGAAGTGGATGAAGGAGGGAGGTTGCCGTCGGGGCTGAGTTCTGGATGAACTCAGGTTCGACAGCCGAAGGAGCATTCGGCCGCTGAACCCCTTGCATGGTGGCTTAGGCTGCCACAGCTTGCCCCCGAGTGTTTTTGAGGTTCGGCTCTGTTTAGGGGATTCGGCCGCCGAAGGTGCCGCCGAAGGTTAGAGACTTTCGTCTCTGGAGTGAGTTTTAGTCCCCGAACCTTGCCCCCGAAAGGGTTCGGTAGCCGAAAGTAGAGATTCGGCCGCCGAAGGTGCCTGAGTTTCGGCTCTGGAGAGGACATTCGGCCGCCGAACCTGCCTCCGAAAGTGTTCTGTCCAGCCTTCCTTTGCTTATTTTGCATGCATTTTTTAAGGTGTTCTAGAGGGATTTTGGGGAGTTATTTTATCAGTTGAATAGAGTATGTTTGGTGCCTCATTTACGTCCTCCATTGTAGGATTGGACTCGAGGAACCGAAGAGTTTAGCAGTAGTAGCTGCTTCAGAGTTAGAGGTAGCCCAGAGTTAGCCAAGCAGAGGCTACAGGTGAGTGGAACTAAACTTAATCTTTGATTTTGAGAAATAATACACTTCTAGCATGATCCATGCATCATAAAATGCTATGTGTTGTATTAGGTTGTATTGCATTCGATTCACGAATATGATGCATTGCATAAGATGATATGTGTATGGATGAATGTTGGATGATCCTTAGCCCTTGATAGAGCACAAAGTACAAACACAAAGTTATGGCATGAGGTAGCCATACCAGGTCGCCCCTGGATAGTCCAGGTCGCTCCTGGTACTATGAGATAGACAGTTTGACCTGACTCAGATAGAGAAGTCCAGGTGAGGCCTAATCGCCCCTGGCACAGTTGGCCTTATGATAGAGTCAAGAAAGAGAAGTCCAGGTGAGGCCTAATCGCCCCTGGCAAGTTGGACATATTGTTATATGTATATAATAAAGGGCTACTGGTGACAAGTTCATCCTTGAGATGATATGTTTGTGATGTGATATATTTCATGAGAGCATGTAATGAATGAACTGTTTTACTGTTCCTTCTCACTGGGCTGTAGTAGCTCATCCCACTCCCTTAACCCCAGTTTTGCAGGTTCTGAGATAGCTATGGGAAGTCAAAGTCAGCAAGAGTACAGAGGAAAGTTATGCATGAATGTATGTTGTATTAGTATAGTGGACATGATGTAATTAAACTTAGTTGTAATGTAATGTATAGATATGTACTGTCATATACTGGATAGACTTGTGCTTTCCCTAGTGTCATTGCTATAGTGTGATGTATGGTTAATCCCTTGTACATGAATCCTGTTTTACGTTTCTTGATGAGAAATGTGTGAGTTAGGCTTAATGTATGGCTTTGATGAGATACCAGTGGGATGTGTTACAGATTAAAAGGGGTTTCAATCCCTTGAACCTCAGCAGATAGTAGTCCCTGGTATAGGCCCTAAGGGCCATTTCAGATTGACATATCTGAGTAGCAGTAGTTAAGCCTACAGAGTTTTACAGGATTGTTGAGTCATTTTGTATCATGTATGGGATTTATCAGGTACACAGAGAGTATAGTTGGCTTGCTACGGGTCCCGGCGGCCTTAAGCCGATCTGGATCCTAGTGCCGGTGATGGTTCGGGCCGTTACAGAGGGGTACCGGTTTCCGGATCGTTACAGATTGGTATCAGAGCATAGGGCCTCAAGAGTACGATGTGTTGAGCAAAGATGCTCAAGGACTAGAGATATCCCACATCGGAAAGAGGTGTTGTTTGGTATAGGAGGGGAAGCACAATAGGTAAAATCATGTCCACTAGGATAGGATGTGGAGTCCTATCTTGCATGCTGCTGTGAAATGCCATGATGAGATGATGCATGTGCATTATTGATATGTTTGATATGTGCTGAGAATTCACGTGTTCTCACATGGATCAATTGCTGATATTTGTGTGTGTGATGTTGTGCTTTTCAGAGGCAGGATGAGAGGAACTCGTCGATTTGCTAGATTGACTGGAGCTCCGCCGGAGAATGAGGGTATGGATGCCCATCTCCCTGTTCTGCAAAGGGCAACATCAGATAGTTTAAGCAGAGAAGGTACATCAAGGGACCCTAGGAGGTCTGTTGATGAGAGTAGAAGGGGATTTGTTCAGAGTGGTATGTCAGGGTTTATGAGAGTCGTAGAGGAGGATGAGCAGAGCAGAGATGGTAGCTTTGGCATGAGCAGGTTAGGAGGAGATATGGGTGAGTCCCAAGGAGGCACTCAGGCCTCGAGGTTTGTTTCATCTCAGTATCCACCCTACCCGTGGGGGGCAGAGTACCTGATGGGTGGTACATCAGAGTTTCCTAGGTATAACCCATATTCCACCTTTATGCCCTATCCTTCCTTTTACCCGCCATATCCACCGTCATATCCATAGTATACCATGGTCCCACCCTTCTTTGGTTATCCAAGTTCAGCAAACCCTAACCCAGGGCAAGTTGCACCTCCTCCACCACCAGTAGAACCAGTAGCCCCAGTTGTCCGAACACCTAAGCCTAGTTCACTTGGAGGAAGTGAGGTAAAAATGACAGACTATTTGAGGTTGGATGTTCCCACATTTGAGACTGGTGATGACCCTGATGAGTATCTTAGAATGGTTAAGCTAATAACTGATGAATTGGGAGCCAGTGAGAGTAGAGCCATTCAGATGGCAGGGGTCACATTGAAATGTGCAAAAGCAAGGGAATGGTTCAACCAGTATGTGGACCCGAGGGTAGAAAGCTTATCTTGGGAGCAGTTTGCTCATGAGTTTGTAGGAGGGGTGGTACCAGACAGGTCAAGGGAGAGTTTCCATGATATAGTAGATTTGGCACAGAAGAGAGAAGCTAGTGCCAAACTTGCAGGGACAAGTGATGTTAATCTCTCCCCTCTGCATGAGGCTAGTACAAAGAGTAAGAAAGGAGGTAGAGGCCTCAGGAGATCCAAGAAGAATAAGTTCTGGAAGCAGATAAAGTCTGGTCTGGGAATAGGTGAGGGATCGAGCTCTGGTTTGAACACTTCCAAATGTCCGAGGTGCGGTAGGCCGCACAAGGGAGTCTGTCTTGTAGGGACAACAGCTTGTTTCAGGTGCGGACATGAGGGGCACATAGCACGTGAGTGTTCCACCGCGACTTTGAGAACACAGTCCCAGCAGACAATCTCAGACAGAATGACTCAGCCAGGAGCTCTAGCCTTGGTGTTGGGCAGAGGCAGAGGCAGAGGGAGCGAGATCACTCCTTCTTCCACAGGTTCCCCAGGTGAAGGTCCATCAGTACCAGCACGGATCTTCGCTTTGACACAGCAAGAGGCTCACACATCGGACATGGCGGTGACAGGTACTTTTCACTTCCATATGTTTGATGTGTCTGCTATTAGAGACTCTAATGTTTTGCTTTCCTTAGAGCTTTAAGAGCCATAGAGAGTAGGGGCTTGATAGCTTCTGGGATTAGACTGTCCTCTTTGGGTCAATAGACCCAAGTGTGATCCGTCAGCGGCAGAGTCAGTCTGCCAATAGAGGTGAGTGCGAGTGTTGAGTAGGTGCCTTCCAGCTGACCTAGTGGTTCTAGAGTGACTGTTTGATGTCATTCTAGGGGTGGATGGGCTAGCTACTCATAGTACTGCCTTTGATAGGCAGGGTAGTCAGGCTTAGAAATCAGGATGGATCACAGGTAGTTATTGCGAGAACAGTATAGAGAGGCCTGGAGTTAGGCTCTGAAGCTGTTCAGGAGAGGTGATCAGAGGTTTCTTGCTTGTGTTAGAAAGCATAACAGTTAGTTAGATCAGGAGGGGAACCAGTTTTAGTGCCCGCAACCAGAGAAAAGTTTTAGATATTGACCCAGACAAGTCATCAGGTTTACCATCTGCGAAGAGAATAGAGTGGGAGATAGGAATGGTGCCTAGACCCATCAGTCCTAGTCTTCTCTGCAGGATGGCACCAGTAGAGTAAGCGAGAGTCTAGTAAGCGAGATGGTAAAAGCCAAACGAGTAGTAGCTAGAGGTTAGTGAGCTAGGAAAAATGCTCGAGAGTGTTGCTATGAGATGCTATGGCCTTGGATTTTATCCAGGTATAGGGAGAGTGATCTCTCATCTCCAGATGCAGCCCTCAAGGATAATAACTAAGTCAGAGAACAGAGTAAGAAATAGAAGAGTAAAAAAATAAAAATAAGAGAAAAGTAAGTGAGATAGAGCAGATTAAGGAAAAAAGAAGAATAAATAAACTAGAATAGAACAGAGAAAGAAAAGAGTAAGTATAAGTGTAAGTTCAGGAGGAGATTTCAGTTTAATCTGGAATTAAGTGGTTGTTGAGGCAAAGGAAAGGGTTAGCCTTTCCATTAGTAAGTTCCCGAGGGAAGTTCCGTTAGCTTTAGCTCGGATCTTCACCCTGACTCAGTAGAAAGCTATCACATCGAACACAGTGACATCAAGTATGTTCACTTGTAGATGTTCGGATGTGTATGCTGTTTGTTTTGAACCCGCGTGTTTCTACTTCCTTGTGGCTTAGTGAGCTGTTAGTAGAGTGGGTTGATGACTTCTAGGCTTAGAGTGTTTTCTCTGGGTTAGTGGACCCGAGTATGATCCATCTGAGGCAGAGTCAGTCAGTCAGAGCAGTTTAGAGTTTGTAGTGAGTAGATACTATCCAGCTGACCTTATGGTTCTAGAGTTGACTATTTGATGTCATTCTAGGGCGGATTGGCTACTTACTCATTGTACTACCTGTGTCTGCAGAGACAAGGTAAGAGAGGTCAGAGGCTAGGATGGATCAGAGATAGTCCTTGAAAAGGATAGAGTATAGATGCCTAGAGGTTTGATATCAGCCCAGCAGGCTCAAGGGTACACAGGAAAGGTTATCAGAGGGTTCTAGCTCTTGTGTGCAAGATTAGTAGTCAGATCGGGGAATTAGCCTCAATGCTAGTTAATGAGTTCTAGATAGTTTTCCAGATGAGCTGTTAGGTTTACCATTTGTCAGGGAGTTAGAGAGTGGAATAGAAGTGGTGTCTGGACGCGAAACCATTTCTTTCCTTCTACCCTACAGGATGGCACCTGCAGAGAGAGAGCATAGTTAGAGTATGATAAAGAAGCTTGGTAGATAAAGGTTATATCCGACCTAGTACCTCACCCTAGAATGTTCCAGTGTTGGTGTGAGAAACGAAGGATGAAACCTTAAGATTTTGTAACGACTGTAAACAGTTAAACAAAATCACTACCAAGGACAGGTGTTCCCACGCAGGATTAATGCTCTTTGGAGACAGCGAGTAGGAGCTGCTTATCCTCCACGATAGATCTAAGAGTTGGGAACTAGATGTTGAAAGTTAGAGAGAGAGTTAAAAAAAAAAAAAAAAAAACAACAATAGTAGTAAAGAAGAAGAAAGGTAGGCAAGGATCAGAGTGCGCAGCAAAAGCATAGAATAGTTCTGAGAAATAGAGAAGCATGCCCATTATCTACTACGTATTGTAGATAAGAGAACACAGCATAGAGGCCCAGTTCTGTAATCTGAGTTCCATGTCGGGGCATACGTGAGAGAGTTAAAGCTATAGGCAAGGCTTTTAGCATTTCCTTGGAGTTATTGCTCCGCTGACCGGGTTGAGTAAAAAGACAGTATAACCAGAATAGTGTGAATAAAGCTAAGAAGAGCCAAAGAGAAAGAAAAGTTAGCAATTAGTGTAGAGTGTGGACACAGATTAAGCAGTTAAGAGGCAGGAAGTATAGCCAACCCAGGAGTTTTACTTCAGTGGTATCTGTGTCTCTTTGTAGAGGAAAGTATAAGCTTTCCTTAATTACTTATTTGCATATATGTTTGTTGTGTGAACATTCAAGGACGAATGGTCTTAAAGGGGGGAAGAATGTAATACCCGGCTAGATTCAGACATCGAAATTTCCTACCGTCCGGTGGAATTCGAGGATGTCAGAGGTCTCTGGAAGGGTAAGAGAAAGTTTTCTAAAATGTTTTCAAGTGTTTTGAGTTCTGAAGAGAAAAGGCCAAGGAGGCATTTTGCCATGTTCGGCCGCCGAAGGTAAAGTTCGGCCGCAGAAAGTGCCCAATGTTCGGCCCCCGAAGTTCAAGTTCGGCCCCCGAATGTTGCATGGTTTTGCATGCGATTTGGCAGCCGAAGCTGAGCTGGTCAGCCAGCTATTGTGCACTCCTCCGTCGGTGAAATGGCCAGGTGTTGCTTCCAAATCACAGACAGAGGATTTGGCCACGTCTCCCTTGACTCATCTGCAGGGTTTTATCACTTTATACAGAGGGTTGGTTGTGTTTAAGTGGTTTTGATGGTTTTTGAGAGAAAAGTGAGTTTTGGTGAAGGAGAAGACGTGTTGGTGCGTAGGGTTAAGTTCAGATCATTCCTCTTCTAGTTTTAGGAGGTAAGGGAAGCTTTTAAACTTGTTTTAATGATTTATAACAGCTTTTAAAGAGGTTGAGGGTAGAATTGCATATATAGGTTTATGTTTGTTGTTTGTGTTGGGGTTTTTAGGTAGTTTTAAACCCCTTGGAGCATATACGTATATGGGAGTTGAGGGAGGAGATATGCATGTTTTGAGAGTTAGAAGTGGATGAAGGAGGGAGGTTGCCGTCGGGGCTGAGTTCTGGATGAACTCAGGTTCGGCAGCCGAAGGAGCATTCGGCCGCCGAACCCCTTGCATGGTGGCTTAGGCTGCCACAGCTTGCCCCCGAGTGTTTTTGAGGTTTGGCTCTGTTTAGGGGATTCGGCCACCGAAGGTGCCGCCAAAGGTTAGAGACTTTCATCTCTGGAGTGAGTTTTAGTCCCCGAACCTTGCCCCCGAAAGGGTTCGGCAGCCGAAAGTAGAGATTCGACCGCCGAAGGTGCCTGAGTTTCGGCTCTGGAGAGGACATTCGGCCGCCGAACCTGCCGCCGAAAGTGTTCTGTCCAGCCTTCCTTTGCTTGTTTTGCATGCATGTTTTAAGGTGTTCTAGAGGGATTTTGGGGAGTTATTTTATCAGTTGAATAGAGTATGTTTGGTGCCTCATTTACGTCCTCCATTGTAGGATTGGACTCGAGGAACCGTAGAGTTTAGCAGTAGTAGCTGCTTCAGAGTTAGAGGTAGCCTAGAGTTAGCCAAGCAGAGGCTATAGGTGAGTGGAACTAAACTTAATCTTTGATTTTGAGAAATGATACACTTCTAGCATGATCCATGCATCATAAAATGCTATGTGTTGTATTATGTTGTATTGCATTCGATTCACGAATCTGATGCATTGCATAAGATGATATGTGTATGGATGAATGTTGGATGATCCTTAGCCCTTGATAGAGCACAAAGTACAAACACAGAGTTATGGCATGAGGTAGCCATACCAGGTCGCCCCTGGATAGTCCAGGTCGCTCCTGGTACTATGAGATAGACAGTTTGACCTGACTCAGATAAAGAAGTCCAGGTGAGGCCTAATCGCCCCTGGCATAGTTGGCCTTGTGATAGAGTCAGGAAAGAGAAGTCCAGGTGAGGCCTAATCGCCCCTGGCAAGTTGGACATATTGTTATATGTATATAATAAAGGGCTACTGGTGACAAGTTCATCCTTGAGATGATATGTTTGTGATGTGATACATTTCATGAGAGCATGTAATGAATGAACTGTTTTACTGTTCCTTCTCACTGGGCTGTAGTAGCTCATCCCACTCCCTTAACCCCAGTTTTGCAGGTTCTGAGATAGCTATGGGAAGTCAAAGTCAGCAAGAGTACAGAGGAAAGTTATGCATGAATGTATGTTGTATTAGTATAGTGGACATGATGTAATTAAACTTAGTTGTAATGTAATGTATAGATATGTACTGTCATATACTGGATAGACTTGTGCTTTCCCTAGTGTCATTGCTATAGTGTGATGTATGGTTAATCCCTTGTACATGAATCCCGTTTTACGTTTCTTGATGAGAAATGTGTGAGTTAGGCTTAATGTATGGCTTCGATGAGATACCAGTGGGATGTGTTACAGATTAAAAGGGGTTTCAATCCCTTGAACCTCAGCAGATAGTAGTCCCTGGTATAGGCCCTGAGGGCCATTTCAGATTGACATATCTGAGTAGCAGTAGTTAAGCCTACAGAGTTTTACAGGATTGTTGAGTCGTTTTGTATCATGTATGGGATTTATCAGGTACACAGAGAGTATAGTAGGCTTGCTACGGGTCCCGGCGGCCTTAAGCCGATCTGGATCCTAGTGCCGGTGATGGTTCGGGCCGTTACAGAGGGGTACCGGTTTCTGGGTCGTTACATATATGAATTGGGAGATTTAAATTTAATTGTTGATCTTTTATTCTTCAATATTTATGCAAATTCTATTCTTCATCTTATTATTGCTTTGTCATTGGATCAATAAGACCCGTTGTTCTTGATTTCAAAGTAGTATATTTTTAGTTTGAATGCTTGAAATTCATAATTACTTAAGTTGTAATACCCGGCTAGACCCAGGCATCGGAATTCCTACCTTCTGGTGGAATCTCCGTTGGAATCCGGAATTTCTCGGACGTCGGAGCCTTCTAGAAGGGTAAAATAAGGTTTTCATAAAATGTTTTCATATGTTTTATGGTTTTAATGAAGAAAGAAAATCGAGTTTTGAAAGAAAAAGCCATGGAGGAAAAAACCCAGGTTCGGATGCCGAACATAGAGAGCTTGCAGAAGCTCTTTTGGCCACCGAAGGTGGTCTAGCCAGCCACCTATAAAAGGCCCCATGTCCAAAAATGGGCGAGTTTTCTCTCTCTATTTTCGGGCATAGGTGAGATTTCGCCCTCCCATGGTTGATTTTGTGTTTTCCTTCAAATCCTTCAAGTTTTTGATAAGTTTTTACCTTGTTTTGAAGATTTTTTAGTTAAGACCAAAGTTTGAAGCTTGGAGATCTCCGGAGCTCGTTTCCTCCTCATCTCCAAGTTGGGTCACTCATAACTTCGATCTTCAAGAGATAAGTGTAGATCCATACCTTTTTACATGTTTTAAGTAAGTTTTAAAAGGGGTTAAGGGTATATGATGTATGTTTTAGAGTAGATCTAAAATATTAGAGTTTATGTTAGTTTAATGATAAATGTATGTTAAATGTGATGTTTGTTGGGGTATAAGCTAGTTTTATGCCCCTATATGCTTGAAAATGTGTTTATACATGTTTTAGAATAGGTGGATGATAGAGCATATTTTAGCCCATATTATCATGATCTTATTGATGTTTATTTGCACCTATTCTACCTAATTTTGTGGTTTTAATCATGTTTTACAGGTATTAGCTGTAAAGAAACAATCCGGAGAAAATGCTCTTAAAAATGCCAAAAAGTGCTAAAAACAGAAAAGCTACTTTCGGAAGCCGAAAGTGAAGTTCAGAAGCCGAAACTCCACCACCTTCGGAGGCACCTTCGGCCGCCGAACCTTTGCTCCAGAGCCGAAAGTCCAGCCTCCGAAACTAACCTTAGGCGGCCGAAAATGCCCCCGAACAGCCTCCTCCTTGTTCAATAAGCCAAATCTTGAAGATCACATGTTTTCCACTTTATGCCTTGCACATTCAATATTCAAATCAAGGCTCCACCTTCCTCTTTAGTGCATGAATAATGTGAAGAAGGCTTCTTAGACACACTTGGACAATAATTAAAAGACCAAAAAGCCCTTACAACTCTTCACATGTACATAGAAGACATAAGGGCACTTTTGAAAGTCTCCAAAAGATACATGAACATTCAAGAAACCCTAGGCAGCCTCCCAAGACTTATTTAAAGGCTTCATGAAGACAAGAAGAGGCAGATTTGATCCACACCACTCCTTGAAGGATTCGGCAGCCCCATCTTTCCTTCTCCCCTTTGGTTCTTCACCTTCTTGCTTTCTTTTCTTTTATTTTCTATTTTGGTTCAGCCATGAGTGGCTGAAACCCTAATTCTAGTTGAAGTTTGGTTGAAACTAAGGTTGTTTAAAGGGTTGTGAGATCTGAACATAAAGTGTTTGCTTTTGATTAGTTCAATATTCATGCAATTGTGCTTAATTCTAAGATTGCTTTGTTGTTTTGATCAAATTGGCCACTTGATTCTTGATTGCAAAGTTAATTGATTGTTGGTTAGGATATTTGTTAGTCCGTAATTGCTGAAAATATTCTGACCTAAGAACACTTGGTGTAAAAACTAAGGAATTGCATGATCAGCAACATCTCATACATTTGAGTAGCTAGGGTTGGATCTCTCTCATTCTTTATGCAATTGACAATTGTTTTGATGCCTAAGGCCCAAGGAAGTTCCTTGGCAATTTGTTAATTAGTAATTGATTAGAGGACATTTCCTAATTGATTTAATCATAAGGAGGGACATGGTGGTGAGAAGCGTCTTCCACCTCCATAACTAATCTATTGAATGAATCAAGAAAACCTAAGTTTCAATGATCAACCCAAACAACCAAAGTGGACCCATATCTTCAACTAGACTTTTCTCATATTGATTTCCTCTTTTATTTTAATTACTTGCTGATTTAATTGCTTTCAATAGTTGTTAGTCAAATCAATCTCAAAATCCCCCCTTTTTTACTTTATTGCACTTTACTCTTTATTTGCTTGCCTTCAATTGTGTTTTCAGTTAATCTTCTTGATCTTGTTTGGGAAAAATAGACAGGTACTTAATTCTCTGTGGATTCGATCCTTTACCACTATCTACAGTTGTAAGATTGTTGATAACCGTAGAGGTTATTTTTTACCGGCTTCAACAACCGCAAGTCAAAAATTGGCGTCGTTGCCAGGGAATTGATTTAACTTGTTTATTTTTCTTTCATGACTAGATCTGAACACAGGGACACTCTGCCCTTTGATCCAGAAATTGAACACTCTCAGAAGGCTAGGAAAGCAAGCCTCTAACGCAGAACCTTCTACCCAACATTCGGCCGCCGAACCATCCCAACATTCGGCCGCCGGACCTTTCCTGCCCCAGCAACCGAATTTTGCTCCCATAGCAGAACCAAATGCACAAGCTGCTGCCCCCAATGGACATGCTGTCCAGAATCAAATAGTTCAAGAAAATCCAGTCATGAGACCTCAAGTGCCAAGGGAAAGAACCATGAGAGAGTTAGCAACACCTATAAGTGATCAAGCACCTCTTTGCATCACCTATCCACCTCTTACAGTTCCCTTTGAACTTAAGACAGGTTTGATTCATCTTCTTGCTAAATTTAGAGGCAGAGAGAATGAAAATCCACACAAACACTTGAAAGAATTCAACATTGTCTGCTCATCCATGAGACCTCAAGGGATCTCTGAAGATCATGTTAAATTAAGAGTTTTCCCCTTTTCCTTAGATGACTTTGCTAAAGATTGGTTGTTTTATTTGCCACCTGGATCTATAACTTCTTGGGATGATATGGTCCAGACCTTTCTGGACAAATACTTCCCACTATCTAAATCAATTGGCATAATAAGAGAAATTACTAGCATAAGACAGAAACAAACTGAGGACTTATATGATTATTGGGAAAGGTTTGAAAGACTATGTACAGGTTGTCCACAACATGACATGTCAGACAGGTCTCTCATACAGTTCTTCTATGGAGGATTACTCCCATCAGAAAGAAAATTCATAAATGTAGCTTGTGGAGGATCCATTGTAGACAAGACACCAAGGGAGATGAGAGAGTTGATATATACCCTTGCAGCCTCATCTAGGCAATATGGAGAAGAAAAACAACTGCAAAGAGCCAATGAGGTAAGTTTATCCACTATTTCTGAACTGACATCTGTGACGAAAGGTTTTGCCATAGAACTGGCTCAACAAATGCAAGCAACCCAGCCACCTAGGCCATGTGGTATCTGTTCATATGGAGGACATCCAACTGATCAATGTCCTACACTCCAAGAAGACCCCCTGCAAGTAAATGCCATTGGAGGGTACAATAACCAGCCCAGACATGATCCATACTCAAATACATACAACCCAAGTTGGAGAGACCACCCCAATTTCAGCTATGGAAGGGCCAACAACACCCAGAACTACCAAAGAAATCAAGCCCAACCAGCATCTCAGAATTCCAACCAAGGCCTTGAAAAGATGATGGAAACACTGATAAACACTATGCAAGGCGTGCGGCAAGACCTAGGACAAATGGCCACCTCCATAAACAGAATCGAAATCCAAGGTAAGCTCCATTCTCAAACTGAAACTAATTCCAGACAGAACGTAAGTGCTATTACTCTGAGAAGTGGAAAAGAGCTTCAAGATCAAAGACAAGAGGAAGAAAAGCAAGTTGCGCAAGAACCAATGCAACCTAAAGCCATTCATGCGCAAACTGAAACACCTCCTGCGCAAAGGGCTGATCCGAAAGTAAGTTTTCACATTCCACCTCCTTTTTCAAAAAGATTTGAAAGAACACAAAAAGAAAAAGAAGAAAAGGAGATCCTTGAGACTTTCAAAAAGGTAGAAATCAACATACCACTGCTAGATGCTGTCAAGCAAATTCCAAGGTACGCAAAATTCCTCAAAGAGTTGTGTACCAATAGAAGAAAGCTCGCTGCAAGAGAAAAAGTAAGTGTAGGTGAAGTTGTCACTGGTGTCATTAAAAGATAGCTCCCTACTAAGTGCAAGGACAAAGGTATGTTTGCAATCTCTTGCAAGATTGGGAATGTTGGAATCAAGAAAGCTATGTGTGATCTTGGTGTATCCATAAATGTCATGCCTCTTTCCATCTATAAATCTCTGAATGCATGTGGACTGAAAGACACAAGAATTGTGATTCAATTAGCTGATAGATCTGTGGTATATCCATTAGGTGTTCTAGAAGATGTGTTAGTACAAGTAGATGAACTTGTCTTTCCTGCAGATTTTTATGTGATTGATACTAAGGAAGACAGTTGTAATGCTAGTTCTGATATCCTTCTTGGGCGTCCTTTCTTGAGTACTGCTAGAACTAAAATAGATGTGCATGATGGTACTTTAACCATGGAGTTTGAGGGAGAAGTGATTAAATACAATGTCTATGATGCCATGAAATATCCACATGATATGTCCCCTATTTATGGTCTTGATATTGTTGACTATTTGAGCTAGGAAGTTTTTGATGAAAATCAAGATGATATACTTAATAATGATTTCTGCCAAGAAACTGATCAGGTGCAGATTGAGAGCCAGAAAAAGACTATCTGCAGCATCCAGCAGATTGATATTGCGCAAGCTGAAGCCAACTTTCGGCCGCCGAACCCTACTAACTTGCAAACACCAAATTCTACTTCGCAAATTGAGACCGACGCACTGACTGAAGACATTTTTCGACTGTCGAACACAGGCAATCTTCGGCCGCCGAATCCGACTACCTTTCAGACGCTGAATCTTTCCTCTCAGCCCCCAGCACAGACTGAAGCCATGAGTTCTCGACATCCGAACTCAACTGATCTTCGGCTGCCGAATACAGACATTTTTTGGCCGCCGAAACTTGTTCCACAGCTTCCGACGCAAGCAAGATCTGCCAGCCCACCTCCTCTGCAGTCAATCCAGAAAGCATCAGAATCAGATCTGAAACCTCTCCCAGACCATCTGAAATACATGTACTTGGGAGTTAACAAGACACTACCAGTAATAGTGTCCAATGAGTTAAGCCAACATGAAGAAGCAAGCCTCTTGAAGGTACTACAGAAGCATAAAGGAGCCATAGGGTGGACTATAGATGACATTAAAGGTATTTCTCCTTCCACATGCATGCATAGAATACACATGGAAGATGAATGCAAGCCAGTCAGAGATGCTCAAAGAAGACTAAATCCACCCATGATGGAAGTAGTAAAGAAAGAAATAGTCAAGCTCCTTGATGTCGGTATCATATACCCAATCTCTGATAGCAAATGGGTGAGTCCTGTGCATGTAGTCCCAAAGAAAACTGGGATTACCATTGTGCCAAATGCTGAAGGAGAACTTGTTCCCACAAGAGTTCAGAATGGATGGAGAGTTTGCATGGACTATAGGAAGCTCAACGCTGCCACAAGGAAGGACCACTTCCCACTACCATTCATTGATCAGATGCTAGAAAGGCTTGCAGGTAAGTCTCATTATTATTGTCTTGATGGTTATTCAGGTTTTTATCAGATTCCAGTAGCTCCAGAGGACCAAGAGAAGACCACCTTCACTTGTCCTTTTGGTACTTTTGCCTTTAGGAGAATGCCATTTGGACTATGCAATGTGCCTGCCACCTTTCAGCGATGCATGATGAGCATATTCTCTGACTATGTGGGTAAGACAATTGAAGTGTTCATGGATGATTTCACAGTGCATGGCAACTCTTTTAAGGAATGCCTTGCCAACTTGGAAAAGATCTTACAAAGATGCATTGAGTCTAACCTTGTACTTAATTATGAAAAATGTCATTTTATGGTTAATCAAGGTATGGTCTTAGGTCATGTTGTTTCAGTAAAGGGCATTGAAGTGGACAAAGCTAAGGTGGATACCATAAAAAATCTGCCTTACCCCACTAATGTTAGAGACATCCGGTCATTCCTTGGCCACGCAGGATTCTATAGAAGATTCATCAAAGATTTCTCAAAAATTACTTTGCCATTATGCAGATTGCTCCAACAGGATGTAACATTTGATTTTGATGCAGATTGCAAAAAGGCATTTGATTTGATTAAAGAATTGCTTGTGACTGCCCCAATTATTCAGGGACCTGACTGGAACTTGCCATTTGAAATCATGTGTGATGCAAGCAATTATGCAGTAGGAGCAGTCTTGGGGCAACGTGTGGGAAACTCACCCCATGTCATTCACTATGCCTTTCGCACACTGGATGCTGCACAAAGCAACTACACAACAACTGAAAAAGAGCTCTTGGCAGTCATGTTTGCTTTGGAGAAGTTCAGACCTTACCTCTTGGGAACTAAAGTCATTGTCTATTCTGACCACGCAGCTTTGCGATATCTGATCAAGAAAAAGGAAGCAAAACCGCGACTCATTAGATGGATTCTTCTCCTACAAGAATTTGATCTGGAAATAAGAGACAAAAAGGGCAAAGAAAAACTTGTAGCTGACCATCTCAGCCGGCTTCCATCTCGCTCTACGCCTTGTCCAGTCAAGGAAGACGTTCCAAACGAACATCTATTCGTCACTCACTCTGCCTAAGTGATCATGCCATGCACGCCACACCCCAGGGGAGTATTCAGATTCCTTTGTTCTCTTCTTTTCTTTTACATTGAGGACAATGATGATTTAAGTGTGGGGGTGCATACTTCTTCTTTCTTCTTCTCCTCTTCTTCCTCTTCCTTCTTCCTTTCAGATCTGCGAATGCTTTCAGATTGCAAAAATTTTTTCTTTTCCTTTCAATTTTGCGTTTCTTTCAGTTTAAATAGCCACAGTTGAAAGTTTCTTCATTTTAGTTTGTTTATGCTTTCAATAAAACACACACAACCATAACCTTTTTCTTCTTTTTGTTTTGCTCTACTCAAACTGATGAACTATGTTGGACGAGTTTTTCTTTCCATGACCCCATTGATGTGATAACTCTTTAAACTTATATTGAATCAATTGCAGTGAGTTGTATTCATATTTGAGAATTGCCTTTTGAATTGAATCTTTGAGTTTGCCATGGTGAAAAATATATTGATGACCCTCAATTGATGAGAATAAATTGAAAGTTGTGTGAATGAACTTAATGTGACTTGATTTAGCAATTGGTATTGATTTGCCCAAATCATTGAGAGAAAGAAAATTCAGCAAAGGCAAAGACCTCAAAAGCAAAAAATCAAAAATTGTTCCAATGGTCAAAAGACTAAGAATAAAGCTAGTAGCCACTTGGAAAGGTGACCAACTGAGTAACTGGAGGTGGGTATCACAAATATGTACCTTCACGTCAAAAGGTTGGTGACTTTTTCAAGGAAAATCTAAGTGCAAAAGCCTGAATAAAGTACTTCAAGGTAAGGGCAAGTCACTCCAAAAGCTAGAAAAGGTCTTAACAAAAATGTGCATGTATGGTCTCTCTTGAGGAAAACAAATCCTAGCCATGGTAAGTAAAAGGAAACAAGGAAAGAAGGTGAGTAATCTTCATGCATATATTCTTCACTGCAATGATTCAAAATAGGTGTCTAGAGTAAGAGCTTAAATGGAAATAAGGATCTAGAGCAAAGAAAACTTATTTGACTATGTTTATTTGCTTGAGGACAAGCAAAAGGCTAAGTGTGGGGGTATTTGATAGAGCATATTTTAGCCCATATTATCATGATCTTATTGATGTTTATTTGCACCTATTCTACCTAATTTTGTGATTTTAATCATGTTTTACAGGTATTAGGTGTAAAGAAACAATTCGGAGAAAATGCTCTTAAAAATGCCAAAAAGTGCCAAAAACAGAAAAGCCACTTTCGGAAGCCGAAAGTGAAGTTCGGAAGCCGAAACTCCACCACCTTCAAAGGCACCTTCGGCCACCGAACCTTTGCTCCAGAGCTGAAAGTCTAGCCTCCGAAACTAACCTTAGGTGGCCGAAAGTGCCCCCAAACAGCCTCCTCCTTGTTCAATAAGCCAAATCTTGAAGATCACATGTTTCCCACTTTATGCCATGCACATTTAATATTCAAAATCAAGGCTCCACCTTCCTCTTTAGTGCATGAATAATGTGAAGAAGGCTTCTTGGACACACTTGGACAACAATTAAAAGACCAAAAAGCCCTTACAACTCTTCACATGTACATAGAAGACATAAGGGCACTTTGGGAAGTCTCCAAAAGATACATGAACATCCAAGAAACCCTAGGCAGCCTCCCAAGATTTATTTAAAGGCTTCAAGAAGACAAGAAGAGGCAGATTTGTTCCACACCACTCCTTGAAGGATTCGGCAGCCCCATCTTTCCTTCTCCCCTTTGGTTCTTCACCTTCTTGCTTTCTTTTCTTTTATTTTCTGTTTTGGTTCAGCCATGAGTGGCTGAAACCCTAATTCTAGTTGAAGTTTGGTTGAAACTAAGGTTGTTTAAAGGGTTGTGAGATCTGAACATAAAGTGTTTGCTTTTGATTAGTTCAATATTCATGCAATTGTGCTTAATTCTAAGATTGCTTTGTTGTTTTGATCAAATTGGCCACTTGATTCTTGATTGCAAAGTTAATTGATTGTTAGTTAGGATATTTGTTAGTCCGTAATTGCTGGAAATATTTTGACCTAAGAACACTTGGTGTAAAAACTAAGGAATTGCATGATCTAGCAACATCTCATGCGTTTGAGTTGCTAGGGTTGGATCTCTCTCATTCTTTATGCAATTGACAATTGTTTTGATGCCTAAGGCCCAAGGACGTTCCTTGGCAATTTGTTAATTAGTAATTGATTAGAGGACATTCCCTAATTGATTTAATCATAAGGAGGGACATGGTGGTAAGAAGCGTCTTCCACCTCCATAACTAATCTATTGAATGAATCAAGAAAACCTAAGTTTCAATGATCAACCCAAACAACCAAAGTGGACCCATATCTTCAACTAGACTTTTCTAATATTGATTTCCTCTTTTATTTTAATTACTTGCTGATTTAATTGCTTTCAATAGTTGTTAGTCAAATCAATCTCAAAACCCCCCTTTTTTTACTTTATTGCACTTTACTCTTTATTTGCTTGCCTTCAATTGTGTTTTCAGTTAATCTTCTTGATCTTGTTTGGGAAAAATAGACAGGTACTCAATTCTCTGTGGATTCGATCCTTTACCATTATCTACAATTGTAAGATTGTTGATAATCGTAGAGGTTATTTTTGACCGGCTTCGACAACCGCGAGTCAGTGGATGTGTGTTGGGAAGTTTGGATGGCTGGATGTGGGATGGTAGAATCGGGTTTTGCCACCCAAGAGGATCCAGGTTCGGCCGCCGAAGCAAGGTTCGGCCGCCGAACCTGCTAGAGGAGGCAGTTTTGGCCGCCTAAACTCGCCCCCGAAAGTTGGACTTTCGGCTCTGGAGGGGAGTTTCAGCCGCCAAACTTGCCCCCGAAGGTTAGTGGCTTTCGGGTCTGTGAAGGCTTTCGGCTGCCGAACCTTGCCTCCGAAAGTGCCTGACTTTCGGATTTGTAGGGACCTTCCACCGCCGAACCTGCCGCCGAAAGTCTCTTGCCCAGCCTTCCTTTGCCTATTTTTAATGCATGTTTTGTGATGTTTTAGGGGGGTTTTTGGGGAGATGTTTAGAGTCATGTTAGAGTATGTTTGGTCCCTCATTTGAGTCCACTTATGTAGGATCGGACCTGAGAGACCGAGGAGGTCAGCAGTGAGTTAGCTGCTACAGAGTTAGTAAAGCGTCAGCCAGAGGTGACTAGAACTGAACTATGTTTTAAAGTAAATGAAATTTTTAGCACGTTCATGCATCACGAACGCCATGATATGTACTAGGTTGTTTTGCATTAGAATTCACGAATATGATGCATTGCATAATATGATGTTGATGTGGATGGATATTGGATGACCCACTAGCCCTCGATATGATATGTTATGATATGGTATGAAAGTCCAGTGAGGCCCATTCTACGCCCCTAGCACGATGTGAGAGAAAGACCAGTGAGGCCCATTCTACGCCCCTGGCACATTGGATATGTTATGTTACGTCATGTTTAAGAGAAAGTCCAGTGAGCCCATTCTACGCCCCTGGCATAATTGGATAAGTAGAGGGTTATTGGCGACAAATCTATTCGTGATGTGAATTGTTTGTGATGTGATGCATTTCATGAAAGCATATATTTATTAACTATTTTTACTGTTCTGCTCACTGGGCTTTAGTAGCTCACCCTTTTCCCCTAACCCCCAGGTTTGCAGGGTCAAAGATAACAGGAAGTGAGCAAGGGTAATGGCTATGACATGTAATAGAGTTTTAGTGGACATGTAATGTAATGTAATGTAAAGTTATGTAATGAGGATTAGTATTGTGCTTGGCCCTAATATTTATTGTAAATCCCTGTTGTACATGATCTTGATGGAAATGTCTTAATGATGAGAAATATTGAACCAGGCTTGACACATGAGATGTTGACCCAACCGGAGCATTTGATGAGGGCTCCAGTAAAGGGTTTTATGTATACAGTTATGATGCATGCACAGGTCAAGTTTGGTATATGAAAAGTTTAAGTTTTTATGAAAATGTATGATCATGTATGGGATTTCATCAGGTATAACAGGATGTATGTTAGGCTTGCTACGAGTTCCGACGACCTTAAGTCGATCTGAATTCTAGCGCTAGTAGCAGTCCGGTTTCCGGGTCATTACAGAGTGGTATCAGAGCCCTAGGTTTCACATGGTCGGACCTAGAGAATGTCGGGCTCATAGATGTCATAGAAGGGCAAGCACAATAGGAAAAATCATGTCCACTAGGAAAAATCATGTCCACTAGGATAGGATGTAGAGTCCTGTCTTGATGATGATGTGAAATGCCATGATTATATGCATGTGCATTAATGATGTGATGTATGTGATGTAGGTTCATGTGTTTCCACATGAACATATGATGCTAATGCTATGTGATGTATGTTGTTTTTTAGAAACAGGATGCGAGGCTCACGTCGATCCGCTAGATTGACAGGAGCTCCACCTGAGAATGAGGGCATGGATGCCCTTCCCCTTGCTCTGCAAAGAGCAAGGTCTTGTAGATCAAGCAGAGAAGGAACATCAAGGGACCCTAGAAGGTCTTTTGATGTGAATAGGAGGAGATCAAATCAGGAGAGAATGTCAGCAGAGGTGAGGGAAGCGGTGGATGATGATCAGAGAAGGGATGGGAGTTTGGGTGTGAGTATATCAGAGGGAGGTATGGGAGAGTCACAAGGAGGCACTTAGGCCTCGGGTTTTGCTTACCCACCACAATATCCACCCTACCCACAGGGGCCAGGGTATCCGATGGGAGGTACATCGGATTTCTCTAGCTATAACCCATATCCCACCTTTATGCGCTATCCTCCCTTTTACCCGCCATATCCACAGTATCCTATGTTTCCACCCTCACCCTTCTTTCAAAACCCAGCAAACCCTAATCCACGGAATGTTGCACCTCCTCCTCCACCAGCAGAACCAATAGTCCCTGAAACCCAAACATCCAAACCTAGCTCATCAGTTGGGAGCAAGGTAAAGATGACCGACTATATGAAGTTGGATGCTCCCAAGTTTAAAACAGGAGATGACCAGTTTGAGTAACTCAAGACGGTGAAGGTGATAACAGAGGAGCTAGGAGCTAGTGACAGTAGGGCCATTCAGATGGCAGGGTTCACATTGAAATGCAAGAAAGCAAGAGAATGGTTCAAAAACTATGTGGACCTGAAGTTGGAGAGCTTATCCTGGGAGCAGTTTGCTAATGAGTTTGCAAGATGGGCTTTTCCAGACAGTTCAAGGGAGCTTAAGGTGATTGAGTTTGAGTAGCTAAGGCAGACGGAGGACATGAGTGTCGATGAGTACACCGACAAGTTCCTTGAGTTGCTTCAGTAAGTGGGGCAAGCATATAATACAGATCAGAAGAGAGCCAGGAGGTATACCATGAGACTTCACTCTAGGTATTCCTCCCTGATCCTAGCAGCAGAGAGGGAGAGTTTCCACACCATAGTGGATGCAGCCAGAAAGATGGAGGCTAGTGCCATCATCCAAGGAACAGTTAAACAACAGGTGGCACAATCTTCGGGTTCCAAAACCCCGGGGACAGGGAATGTTAATCTCTCCTCTCTGAGTGAGGCTGCCACGAAGGGTAAAAAGTGGGACAGAGGCCTCAGAAAATCAAAGAAGAATAAGTTCTGGAATCGGTTAAAGTCTGGTCTGGGATTAGGTGATGGTTCGAGCTCTGGTTTGGATGGCTTCGGATGTACGAGGTCCGGTAGGCTGCACAAGGGAGTCTGTCGGTTGGGGACAACAGCATGCTTCAGGTGCGGACAGGAGGGGCACATGGCACGGGAGTGTCCCACTGCGACCTTGTTGACACAGTCCCAGCAGACAGCTTCAGGCAGTGTAGCTCAACCAGTAGCTCCAGCCATGACGCAGGGATGTGGTCGAGGCAGAGGAAGGGGGACAGCCCCATCTTCAGCAGGTTCCCGCGGAGAAAGTCCATCAGCTCCAGCTCGGATCTTCTCCATGACCCAGCAGGAGGCTAACACATCGAACATGGTGGTGACAGGTAATCTCACTCTCATATGTTCTGATGTGTATGCTTTAATGGACCCTGATGCTTCTCTTTCTTTTGTTGCATCGAGAGCCGTAGAGAGGTTGGGTTTGATAGCTTCTGGGTTAGAGTGTCCTCTTTGGGCCAGTGGGCTCAAGTGTGATCCATCTGTGGCAGAGTCAGTCTGCCGGTTCAGTTCAGTGTGTGTTGAGGGTAGATGCCTTCCAGCCGACCTAGTGGTTCTAGATTTGACTGATTTTAACGTCATTCTAGGGATGGATTGGCTTTCTACTCATGGTGCTACCTTGGATAGCAGAAACAAGGTAGTCAGGTTTAGAGATCAGGATGGATCAGAGGTAGTCTTTAGAGGGGACAGAGTAGGGATACCTAGAGGTTTGATATCAGCCCTACAGGCTCGTAGGTTGTTCAGGAGAGGTTGTCAAGGGTTTTTTGCTCATGTTAGAGAGCATATCAGTCAGGTCAGGGAACCAGCTTCAGTGCCCGCAGTCAGAGAGTTCTTAGATGTTTTCCCAGATTAGCTGCCAGGTTTACCACCTGCTAGGGAGATAGAGTTTGAAATTGAAGTGATAATGGGGACCAGACCCATCTCTACCCCTCCCTACAGGATGGCACCTGCAGAGTTAAAGGAATTGAAAGAGCAGTTGCAAGAGTTGGTGGATAAGGGTTTCATCCGACCAAGTACCTCACCTTGGGGTGCTCTAGTGTTGTTTATGAGAATAAAGGATGGATCCTTAAGCCTTTGTATCGACTACAGGCAGTTGAATAAAGTCACTACCAAGAGCAAGTATCTGTTACCTAGGATCGATGATCTATTTACACCAGCTAGCAGGAGCTGGTTGTTTTTCCAAGATAGATCTAAAATTCGGGTACCATCAGTTAAGAGTCAGAGAAGAAGATATGCCAAAGACGGCGTTCAGGACTAGATATGGGCATTATGAGTTTCTAGTGATGCCGTTTGGGCTAACCAATGCCCCTGCATCATTCACGGATCTCATGAACAGAGTTTTTAGTCAGTTTCTGGATCACTTCGTTATTGTCTTCATTGACGATACCCTGGTGTACTCCAGAACACAGAGGAGCATGCTCATTATTTGAGGTCAGTGTTGCAGACCTTGAGATAACACGACTTGTATGCCCAGTTCTCCAAATGTAAGTTCCGGTTAAGGAGCATATCTTTCTTGGGTCATGATATTTCAGAAAAAGGAATTGAAGTGGACCCCAGGAAGGTAGAAGCTGTAGCTAACTGGCCCAGACCCACTGCAGTGACATAGATTAAGAGCTTTTTGGATTTGGCAGGTTACTACAAGAGGTTCACCCAGAACTTCTCCAGAGTTGTTGCTCCTATGACCAGGCTGACCAAAAAAGAATTAGAGATTTGATTGGTCAGATTAGTGTGAGGAAAGCTTTGAAGAGCTGAAGAAAAGGTTGACGTTAGCACCGGTGTTAACTCTGCCCGCCAGTAATGAAGACTTCACAGTGTTCTGCGATGCGTCCTGAGTGGGACTAGATTGTGTGTTGATGCAGAATGAGAGGGTAATTGCTTATGCTTCTAGGCAACTGAAGAAGCATGAGTTGGATTACCCTACACATGATCTAGAAATAGCAGCTGTGATCTTTGCACTCAAGATGTGGAGGCATTACCTGTATGGGGTAAAATGTGAGACCTTTACAGATTATAAAAGCTTGCAGTGCATCTTGAGTCAAAAAGAGTTGGACCTGAGGCAGAGGAAATGGGTAGAACTGCTTAGTGACTATGATCGCAAGATTCAGTATCATCCAGGTGAGGCAAATGTTATGACAGATGCCCTCAGCCGGAAATCACTTGGCAGTTTATCCCATATTACAACAGAGAGAAGGCCGGTGGTCAGAGAAAGAATCAGAACTGCTGTGAGCCGGCGGGAGTGTTAAACAGATGTCCGTAGAAAGCTTGTAGTTTTCCGGGAGGGAGATATGGTGTTGCTCAAGGTGTCTCCTATGTAAGGGGTGGTTCGTTATGGGAAGAAAGGTAAGCTAGCTTCACGATACATCGGACCCTTCGAGGTCTTGCAAAAGGTTGGGAATGTATCGTACACGTTAGATTTACCTACTTCCATGGAGAGAATCCATCCGGTTTCCCATGTTTCCATGTTATGGAAGTTCGTGTCAGATCCGGACAAGGTTCTTAATGAGCCAGATGTAGAGATCCTAGGGGGATCTCACCTATGTTGAGCAGCCAGTGCGGATCATAGACACGCAGATCAGAAAGTTAAGGAACAAGGAAATCCCGATAGTGAAAGTCCTTTGGAATCACCACAATATGGAAGAGTGTACCTGGGAGACCTGGGAGTTCATGCTCTAGCAATACCCTTATCTCTTCTAAAGTGAGTGTTCTAGGTTTTATGTGTTTCTCTTGATGCTATGCTTGTTTGTTGAACATTCGAGGATAAATGTTCTTAAGGGGGGAATAATGTAATACCCGGCTAGACCCCGGCATCGGAATTCCTACCTTCAGGCGGAATCTCCGTTGGAATCCAGAATTTCTCGGACATCGGAGCCTTCTAGAAGGGTAAAATAAGGTTTTCATAAAATGTTTTCATATGTTTTATGGTTTTAATGAATAAAGAAAATCGAGTTTTGAAAGAAAAAGCCATGGAGGAAAAAACCCAGGTTCGGCTGCTGAACCTCAAGTTCGGCCGCCGAACATGGAGAGCTTGCGGAAGCTCTTTTGGCCCCCGAAGGTGGTCTGGCCAGCCACCTATAAAAGGCCCCATGTCTAAAAATGGGCGAGTTTTCTCTCTCTATTTTCGGGCATAGGTGAGATTTCACCCTCCCATGGTTGATTTTTTGTTTTCCTTCAAATCCTTCAAATTTTTGATAAGTTTTTACCTTGTTTTGAAGATTTTTAAGCTAAGACCAAAGTTTGAAGCTTGGAGACTTCCGGAGCTCGTTTCCTCCTCATCTCCAAGTTGGGTCATGCCTACCTTCGATCTTCAAGAGGTAAGTGTAGATCCATACCTTTTTACATGTTTTAAGTAAGTTTTAAAAGGGGTTAAAGGTATATGAGCCATGTTTTAGAGTAGATCTAAAATATTAGGGTTTATGTTAGTTTAATGATAAATGTATGTTAAATGTGATGTTTTTTTTAGGTATAGGCTAGTTTTATGCCCCTATATGCTTGAAAATGTGTTTATGCATGTTTTAGAATAGGTGGATGTGTTTTGGGAAGTTTGGATGGCTGGATGTGGGATGGTAGAATCGGGTTCTGCCACCCAGGAGGATCCAGGTTCGGCTGTCGAACCTGCTAGAGGAGGCAGTTTTGGCCGCCTAAACTCGCCCCCGAAAGTTGGACTTTTGGCTCTGGAGGGGAGTTTCGGCCGCCAAACCTGCCCCGAAGGTTAGTGGCTTTCGGGTCTGTGAAAGCTTTCGGCCGCCGAACCTTGCCCCTGAAAGTGCCTGACTTTCGGATCTGAAGGGACCTTCGGCCGCTGAACCTGCTGCCGAAAGTCTCCTGCCCAGCCTTCCTTTGCCTATTTTCAATGCATCTTTTGTGATGTTTTAGGGGGGTTTTTGGGGAGATGTTTAGAGTCATGTTAGAGTATGTTTGATCCCTCATTTGAGTCCACCTATGTAGGATCGGACCTAAGAGACCGAGGAGGTCAGTAGTGAGTTAGCTGCTACAAAGTCAGTAAAGCGTCAGCTAGAGGTGAGTAGGACTGAACTATGTTTTAAAGTAAATGAAATTTTTAGCACATTCATGCATCACGAACGCCATGATATGTACTAGGTTGTTTTGCATTAGAATTCACGAATATGATGCATTGCATAATATGATGTTGATGTGGATGTGGATGGATATTAGATGACCCACTAGCCCTCGATATGATATGTTATGATATGGTATGAAAGTCCAGTGAGGCCCATTCTACGCCCCTGGCACAATTGGATAAGTAGAGGGTTATTGGCGACAAATCTATTTGTAATGTGAATTGTTTGTGATGTGATGCATTTCATGAAAGCATATATTTATTAACTATTTTTACTGTTCTGCTCACTGGGCTTTAGTAGCTCACCCTTTTCCCCTAACCCCCAGGTTTGCAGGGTCAAAGATAACAGGAAGTCAGCAAGGGTAATGGCTATTCATGTAATAGAGTTTTAGTGGACATGTAATGTAATGTAATGTAAAGTTATGTAATGAGGATTAGTATTGTGCTTGGCCCTAATGTTTATTGTAAATCCCTGTTGTACACGATCTTGATGGAAATGTCTTAATGATGAGAAATGTTGAACCAGGCTTGACACATGAGATGTTAACCCAACTAGAGCATTTGATGAGGGCTCCAGTAAGGGGTTTTATGTATACAGTTATGATGCATGCACAGATCAAGCTTAGTATATGAAAAGTTTAAGTTTTTATGAAAATGTATGATCATATATGGGATTTCATCAGGTATAATAGGATGTATGTTAGGCTTGCTACGGGTTCCGGCGACCTTAAGTCGATCTGAATTCTAGCGTTAGTAGCGGTCCGGTTTTCGGATCGTTACAGAGTGGTATCAGAGCCCTAAGTTTCACATGGTCGGACCTAGAGAGTGTCGGGCTCATAGATGTCATAGAAGGGCAAGCATAATAGGAAAAATCATATCCACTAGGATAGGATGTAGAGTCCTGTCTTGATGATGATGTGAAATGCCATGATTATATGCATGTGCATTAATAATGTGATGTATGTGATGTAGGTTCATGTGTTTCCACATGAACCATATGATGCTAATGCTATGTGATGTATGTTGTTTTTCAGAAACAGGATGCGAGGCTCACGTCGATCCGCTAGATTGACAGGAGCTCCACCTGAGAATGAGGGCATGGATGCCCTTCCCCCTACTCTGCAAAGAGCAAGGTCTTGTAGATCAAGTAGAGAAGGAACATCAAGGGACCCTAGAAGGCCTTTTGATGTGAATAGGAGGAGATCAGATCAGGATAGAATGTCAGCAGAGGTGAGGGAAGCGGTGGATGATGATCAGAGAAGGGATGGGAGTTTGGGTGTGAGTATATCAGAGGGAGGTATGGGAGAGTTACAAAAAAGGATTGAATCAACAGGGAATTGATACTTACCTATTTTTCTTATCAAGACTAAGTAAATAAACTGAAAGTAAATAAACTGAAAGCAAAATAAAAGGGGGGGTTTTGAGATTAATTCAATTAAACTAATAATGAAAGCAATAAAGTAAAGCGAATAATTAAAGTAAAGGAATTCAATTATGAGAAAAGCTCTAGTTGAAGAATTGGATCCACTTCAGTTATTGGAATTGATCATTGACGCTTAGGTTCCTTTGTTTGATTCAATAAATTAGTTATGGAGGTGGAAGACGCTTCTCACCACCATATCCCTCCTTAAGCATAAATCAATTAGGGAACGCCCTCTAATTAATTACTAATCAACAAGTTGCCAAGGAACGTCATTGGGTCTTTGGCATCTAACAACTGTCAATTGCATTAAGAAATAGAGAGACCTAATGACTGTGCGGTTGTCGAAACCGGTTAAAAATAACCTTTCCAGTTATCAACAATTTTACAACTGCAAATAGTGGTGAAAGGATCGAATCCACAAGGAATTGATACTTACCTATCTTTCTTATCAAGACTAAGAAAAAAAACTGAAAGTAAAATAAAAATAAACTGCAAGTAAAGTAAAAAGGGGACTGTTTGAGATTGATTCAATTAAACTAATGCTGAAAGTAATAAATTAAGCGAATAATAAAAATAAAGAGATTCAATTATGAGAAAAGCTCTAGTTGAAGAATTGGATCCACTTCAGTTGTTGGGATTGATCATTGATACTTAGATTCCTTTGTTTGATTCAATAAATTAGTTACGGAGATGGAAAACGCTTCTCACCACCATATCTCTCCTTAAGCATAAATTAATTAGGGAACGTTCTCTAACCAATCACTAATCAAAAAGTTGCCAAGGAACGTCCTTGGGCCTTAGGCATCTAACAACTTTCAATTGCATTAAGACATAGAGAGACCTAATTTTAGCTACCCAAACGCATGGTGATATAGCTAGATCATACAATTTTCTTAGTTTTTACACCAAGAGTTACTTATATTTGAACAATCCAAGCAATTACAGACTTATAACTATCCAAACTAACAATTTATTACCTTGCAATCAAGAATCAATTGGACATATTGATTAAAATAACAAAACAACAATGGAATTAAGCATGAGATTACATGAATATTAAAAAAACAAAAGATAAACAATGTGTGTTCAGATCTCCCAATCCATAAAACAACTAAAGTATCAACCAATCTTCAACTAGAAAAAAAGGTTTCAGCCACTCATGGCTGAAACAAAACCGAAAATAAAGAAAGAGATGAAGAAGAGATGTGGCCACTTGCAATCCCGTATGTGTATCCAAGAGAGAGTAGAAAAAACATAGAGGGCTCCTTATGTGTCTTTTTATAGTTGAAAGTGTTGCCCTAGGTCTCCTTGATGCCCAAGTTGGTCTTCCTTGATGCCCATGTTGGTCTTCCTTGCTGCCCAAGTTGCTGCCCTTGCCGCCCAAGTGTACATTAATGAGGTGGAGCCTCCTTTTGAATTTTGAATTTTGAATGTGCAAGACTTGGGGGGCAAGTATGTCTTCTTTGGCTTCCTTAACAAGCTGAATTTTGAATTTCAAATTTTGAATGTGCATCTTCTTGAGATTTGGCTTCCTCAATAAGGAAAGGGATTCTTGAAGATTTGAAATTTGAATTTCAAATTGCTCTGCTGACTGCACTTTCCTTATTTGCACTTTCCTTATTTAGCACTTTCCTTAATAAGCTGAATCTTGAATTTTGAATTTTGAATGCTCCTGGAGATTTGAAATTTGAATTTCAAATTACTTTCCTTGTTTATCTCCTCTTCAGTTGCCACTTGGAATGCTTGCTCTCCTTTGTTCCATTTTAGGTAGTTTTAAGGACATTTTCTCCAAATTACCTCTTTACACCATTTTCTGCAAAATAAGATCAAAATCACAAAATTAGGCAAAAAAAGTTTAAATTAACATTAATAACATCATGATAAAGTGGTCTCAATTTGGACTGATCACCTAATTCTAGCTATCCAAACGTATGGTGATATTGCTAGATCATGCAATTTCTTTAGTTTTTACACCAAGAGTTACTTATGTTTGAATAATCCAAGCAATTACAGACTTAAAACTATCCAAACAAACAAATTATTACCTTGCAATCAAGAATCAATTGGCCTTATTGATTTAAACCACAAAATAACAATGGAATTAAGCATGAAATTGCATAAATATTGAAAAACAAAAGATAAACAATGTATGTTCAGATCTCCCAATCCATTAAACAACCAAAGTTTCACCTAATCTTCAACTAGAAAAAGAGGTTTCAGCCACTCATGGCTGAAACAAAATAAAAAATAAAATAAAGGAAGAAGAAGAAGGGTGGCCGGCGGCCTTAGCCTTGGAGGAGAGATGTGCGCCGAATGTTGGAAGAGAGGAAGGGGAAGGCGTGCAGCTTGCTTTGGAGATGTATTTATAGGCTTAATGTGCTGCCCTAGATCTCCTTGATGAGGTGGAGCCTTCTTTCAAATTTTGAATTCTGAATGTCCTCCTTTTAAATTTTAAATTTTGAATCCTTGGGAGGCAAGAGCATCTCCTTAAGATTTGGCTTCCTCAATAAGGGAGAGGCTTCTTGAAAATTTGAAATTTGAATTTTAAATTACTTTGCTGAATATACTTTCCTTATTTATCTCCTTTTCAGTTGCAACTTGGCTTGTGTAAGTATGCTTGTTCTCCTTTATCCTATTTTAGGCAGTTTTAAGAGTATTTTCACCAAATTACCTCTTTACACCATTTTCTGTAAGATAAGATCAAAACCACAAAATTAGACAGAAAAAGTGTAAATTAACATTAATAACATCATGATAAAATGGTCTAAATTTGGACTGATCAACCGTCATAGACACACCAGAAGTAACTTCCAACAACTATCCTTCCTGGAGGAGGTCGTTCCAACTCGCTGTTTCAATTAGAAATAAGCAAGGTTTTGCCGATGGCTCAATTTTGAAACCTGTTCCAGAAGATCCTCTATAGCTTCTATGGATTAGATGCAACAATTTAATTGTAGCTTGGCTTCTCAGACTAATTTCTTCTTCAATAGCTTCTACTATGTTTTATCTTAAAGATGCCAAACAAATTTGGGATAAACTTCACCAAAGATTCTCTCAACCTGATTGATCAGTCCAAATTTAGACCACTTTATCATGATATTATTAATATTAATCTACACTTTTTCTGCCTAATTTTGTGATTTTGATCTTATTCTACAGAAAATGGTGTAAAGAGGTAATTTGGAGAAAATGCCCTTAAAACTGCCTAAAATGGAACAAAGGAGAGCAAGCATGTTAAGTTGCAACTTGAGAAGAGATAAATAAGGAAAGTAATTTGAAATTCAAATTTCAAATCTTCAAGAGCATTCAAAATTCAAAATTCAGCTTATTCAAGAAGACAAATCTCAAGGAGATACACATTCAAAATTCAAAATTCAAAAGAAGCCTCCACCTCATCAATGCAAACATGGGCAGCAAGTTGGACTTGGGCAGCAACTTGGGCAGCAAGGAAGAGTTAGGGCAACACATAAAGGCTATATAAGGATCACATAAGCAAGCCTCACGCCCCATTCATCTCTCTCTCTTCTCTTCAGATTCGGCGCACTCCTTCTCCAAGGCTTCAGCCACCTCTTCTCCTTCTTCCTTTCTTTTATTTTCTTGTTTTGTTTCAGCCATGAGTGGCTGAAACTCCTATTTCTAGTTAAAGATTGGTTGATACTTTAGTTATTTTATGGATTAGGAGATCTGAACATATATTGTTTATCTTCTGTTTTTCAATATTCATGCAATCTCATGCTTAATTCCATTATTGCTTTGTTATTTTGATCAATATGGCCAATTGATTCTTGATTGCAAGGTAATAATTTATTAGTTTGGATAGTTTTAAGTCTGTAATTACTTGGATTGTTCAAACACAAGTAACTCTTGGTGTAAAAACTAAGGAAATTGCATGATCTAGCGATATCACCATGCGTTTGGGTAGCTAGAATTAGGTCTCTCTATTTCTTAATGCAATTGACAGTTGTTAGATGCCTAAGGCCCAAGGACGTTCCTTGGCAACTTTTTGATTAGTGATTGGTTAGAGGACGTTCCCTAATTAATTTATACTTAAGGAGAGATATGGTGGTGAGAAGCGTCTTCCATCTCCATAACTAATTTATTGAATTAAACAAAGGAACCTAAGTATCAATGATCAATCCCAACAACTGAAGTGGATCCAATTCTTCAACTAGAACTTTTCTCATATTTGAATTCCTTTACTTTAATTATTCGCTTTACTTTATTGCTTTCATGATTAGTTTAACTGAATCAATTTCAAACCCCCCCTTTTTTACTTACTTGCAGTTTACTTTTATTTTACTTTCAGTTTGTTTTCTTGGACTTGTTAAGGAAAATAGATAAGTATCAATTCCATATAGATTCGATCCTTTTACCACTATCTGCAGTTGTAAAATTATTGATAACTGAAAAGGTTATTTTTGACCGGTTTCGACAACCGCACAGTCACTGATGAATCAAGAATTTGTCATCTACAGAACCTTTTCTATACTATCATTCAGGGAACCAAATCTATAGATATGTATTTTACTGAACTCAATGGAATTTGAGAGGAATTACGCGTTTATAGATCCTTTCCTAGTTGTTTCTATGGCAAATGCAATTCTGAGTGCTTTGAGAAATTTATTAAAATATTGCAGAAGGATCATGTCTTGAAATTCTTGAATGGCTTAAATGAAACATATCAAGGACATAGATTACAACTTATTAACATGAAGCCGTTTCCATCTCTAGATTAAGCATACAATATGATGTTAAGAGAAGAAAATCAAAGATTAATGTTGTTATAGACACAATCCTTTACGGAATCTACTGCTATGGCAATTAGAAAAACAAAGACTGACGTGGTATGTTTTCATTATGGAAAATCAGGATACATAAAGGCTCAATGTTACAGGTTTATAGGTTTCCCTTAAGATTTTAAATTCACAAGATCAAAGGCAGGAGCCAGCAATTCTGAAAATGGTTCAAGATCTTCTTCTATCTCTGTGCAACAAGTTTCTACTATATCTTCATCTCGAAAAAAAATTCTCAACTCAATTTATCCAAGGCTTAGATACAAAATCTAATGAACATTCTAAATGAACAACAACAAAATTCTGTTAATACCTCTTCTTACATCACTGCTATTGAAGCACAAATAAACACAACAGGTATGTATACTCAAACTATAAATTCTGACATAAACTCTCAATTTAACTAGATTGTGGACTTTGTTGCAACCAATCATATAATCTGTGATTCTTCTCTGTTTATTAAGTTTAGATCAATACCTAGCTCTTTTGTCTCTTTACCAAATGGGCATAGGGTGGAAGTTAAAGCTATTGAGACAATGTTTCTTCATTGATTATTAATCCTTCAAAATGTTCTATTTGTGCTTGATTTTCATTTTAATCTGTCATCAATACTTATAGCTTAGAAATAAATATGCATGATTTTCATGAATGATTGTTGCCTAATTCAGGACCTTTCTACATGGAAAGCTAATAAAAAAGGAGGTATGTTCATATTAGTAGCTCCTCTCTCTTTATCCACTTGTTGCTCAGTTACTTCTGTTCCTTTCAGAGAGTGGCATTGTAGATTGGGCCCTCCATCTGATGACAGACTGATGTGTTTGAAATCACATTTATCCATTTCCTCACATGAATTAGTATGTCCTTGTAATGCATGCTTCAAAGCTAAACAAAAAAGAAATCCTTTTTCCTGTTCATATGGATTTGAATAATAAAAATTTTGATTTGGTTCATATGGATGTATTATGGCCTTATTCCTAGGTTAATCTCAATAAGAATCATTAATTTCTTACCATAGTGGATGATGCATCTAGATTTGTATGGGTTTTTTCTTATGAAAATAAAATCAAAAGTTGCTTTTCTTATTTCTCAATTTTGTCAATATGTTAAAACTCAGTTTCATAAGTCCGTTAAATAAATTAGAACTGACAATGGAACAAAGTTTTTGCTTCATTATTTTTTTTTTCAGCATGGAATTATACACTAGACTACTTGTATTTACACTTCCCAACATAATGTTGTGGTTGAAAGAAAGCATCAACACTTGCTGAATGTTGCCAGGGCCTTATTATTTCATGCTCACATGCCCACTGTGTTCTAGGGTTTTGCAATATAGACTGCCTGCTACTTAGTCAACAGAATTCTAGTTTATAGACTTCACAACACGACTCCTTTTGAGCTCATGTCTCACAAACTCCCTTCATATACTCATCTTAAATCTTTTGGTTGTTTATGTTATGCTTCAAATTTGATTTCTAATAGGACAAAGTTTGATTCAAGATCAAGGAGATATAATTCACTGGTTATCCTAGTGGTATTAAAGGTTACAAGTTATATGACCTAGAAGCTAAAGTCTACATTATCTCCAGGGATGTTTTCTTCTATGAAGAATTGTTCCCTTTTTATGAATCTATTAACAATTCTAGTCATGTTTCTAACAATTCTGGTTTTGTCTTTTTTGTCATTCCTAACATCGACATTAGTTTTCCTTTATCCACTAGTGGTTAGTCTCAGACAGATACTCAGAATTTAGGTTCTTCTCCCACTAGTAATCAGTCATTCATTCCTGACACTTCACCCATCCATGATCAGTCAATGGATCTCAAGAAAAGCTCTAGAAAATCCAAGCTTCTAGGATATCTTTATGACTATCATGTTAGCTTGACAAGGACCAACTCTAAATTTGTATCTCTATACACATCTCATCCTCTTCAAGAAGTTCTGTCTTATGATAGATTATCCAAGACATATAAGTCATTTATTCTTTAGGTATCTGATCAAGCATAAATTAGGCGCATTTTTCCTATTATTATTGATGCTAAATTATACATTTTCTAGCTAATTTTGTGCTTTTGATCATATTTTGCAAAAAATGATGAAAAATGGCCTAAAAAGCATGAAGATTGATTTGGCCAAAGCAATTTGGGCAAATTACCCTCAAAATGACCAAGAAGGCTGCACAAAGTAAATGGAGGCATGAAGCTGAACTTCAAGTTTTGATGTGCCCAGAATCGATTTGCCTAAATCACTGGGCAAATCGACAGTATCATGCAGACTCATAGAAACGGCCCAGACCTATGACTAGCGATTTACTCAAATTACCGTGCAAATTAATTGATGACCAGCGTAGTACATAGACTTATGGTAGATGACTTGCCTGAAGACGATTTGCCCAAATCATTGGGCAAATCAATGGATGCAGACAGAGAGCAAGTAGAAAAGAGGAAAACTCAAAATTCAAAAATCAAGAGTCCAAATTCATCTCAAACACGCCAAGAACACATCTAAAACTCATTAAACTCTCAGCAAAAAGAATTTCTTCACTCAAGAAAGTCCATTTATGAAGAAATACAATCAAAGAGGGAATCAAAAACCAAATTCAAAAGGAATTCCATCACACAAGAGGTTGTTTTAGGGTTTTATGTTCATCTATAAAATGATAGCAAATAGGCAGCCACAAACGGCATCGAGATCGTCCAGAATCCTCGATATGGACTCACAACCAATTTGGCTTAGCCACTTTCTCATCTTCTTCTCTTTTGTTTCTTCTTTATAAAAGCCATGAGTGGTTGAAAACTCACATCTAGTTGAAGTTAGGAGAAATTTCATTTTTCATATGAATTGGGAGATCTAAACTCTATTGTTAATCTTTTATTCTTCAATATTTATGCAATTTCATTCTTTATATTATTATTGCTTTGTTATTTGGATCAATAGGGCCCGTTGTTCTTGGTTTCAAAGTAGTATATTGTTAGTTTGAATATTTGAAGTCCGTAATTATTTAGGTTATTCAAACACAAGTAACAATTAGTATAACAACTAAGAAGTTGTATAATCTAACTCAAATTCATCATGCGATTGGTTAGTTAGAATTAGGTATCTCTATTACTTAAAGCAGTTGATAGTTGAAAAGTAGCATAAAAAACTCTAAAAACGTTCTTTGGGTGACTTGTTAGCTAGTGATTGATTAGCAAACATTTCTTAATTGATCTAAACATAAGGAGAGATTTGGTTGTGTGGAGCATCTTCCACAACCAAAACTAATTTATTGAAATGAATAAAAGAATTAAAGTATTGATGATCAATTTCTAAACTGAAATGGATCCTATACTTCAACTAGATCTTTTTCTCATTGATTTATTTTTTTTTCAATTATTAATTTCTCATATTGCTTTAATTTGAATTTTAGTTCATCATCAAAATCCTCCTTTACTTTACTTTTATTGTTGATTTGCCCAAGTTAGTGTTTGGAAAATTATAGTGTCAATTCCCTGTGGATTCGATCCTATTACCACTATTTACAGTTCTTAATTGTTGATATTTTAATAGGTTATTTTTTGTGGCTTTGACACTAAAAATTGGCGTCATTGTCGAGGAGTTGATTTAACTAACGTATTTTCCTTTCATGACCTGGGCTAGGCGTAAAGAGAACCTGTTTTAAGATCTAGAAATTAAACGCACAGTAAGGAACTTAAAAAGACAAACAAACCTAAGGAACCAAGCCTCAAAACTGTCTTCATCGGTAATAGAAACAAATCTGGAATCTGCCATACAATCTACTGCACAAATTACTGAGCAACCAGTTGTCCAACTTGTTGTACCTGTGATTGAACCAGCAACAAAAGCTGAAATGCAAGCTGTTGCACCAGAAAATCGAGTACCTGTTGAACTATCCGTTGTCTACGCTGAGATCGAACTTGAAAACGTAGCAATAAAAGCTCCAATACAACAAGAAAGGAAACTTCATAAACTAGCCACATCCATAGGTGATCAAACACACTTGTGCATCACCTATCCACATTTGACAATACCTTTTGAATTAAAAACAGGTTTGATACATCTCCTTCCAAAATTTAGAGGTTTGAAAAATGAGGACCCACATAAGCACTTAAAAGAATTTCATATCGTATGCTCAACCATGAGACCTCAAGATATTTATGAAGAACATGTTAAACTTATAGTTTTTCCTTTCTCCCTTGATGATTATGCCAAGGATTGATTGTTCTATTTGCTACCCGGATCCATCACCTCATGGACTGGTATGGTAAGAGCATTCTTGAGCAAATACTTTCCTAACTCAAAGCCATTGGCATCTGGAGAGAAATAAGTGGTAGTAAGCAAAGGGATTCTGAAGAATTATATGAATATTGGGAGAGATTTAAGCGATTATGCACAAGCTGCCCTTAACATGATATATAAGACAAATCACTCATTGAATACTTCTACGAAGGTGTGTTACCTTCAGAAAAAAAATTTATTGATGCAGCATGTGGAGGATCGATTGAAGACAAGAAACCTCAAGTTATAAGAGAACTAATTTCTACAATGGCAGCAGCCTTAAAGCAATATGGAGATCAAAGACAACTGCTAATGAGAGTAAACGAGGTAAGTACATCTTCCTTAACTTCCCAAATTTCTGATCTAACCTCTGTTGTTCATAACCTTATCGTAGGACAAGCTCAATAAGCTCAACAAATTTAGCAAATAAGGCCATATGGAATATGTGCAAACGTAGGACCTCCAACTGACCTATTGTTAGTGTATTTGCCCTAGGCCATTATCTTGGACCTTTTGTATGTCATTTTTTTATTAATAAAAGAGGTTCTATTATTATTAATATTTATTTGCATGTTATATAATAATAATTAACATCCTTGGTTACTTATTATTATAATGATAATAATAAAATATGACTAGTATGATTATTGATTGATAATCATGAGATGATTATGTGTATGTTGATATAAGTTAACAATCATAGATACTTGTTGGAGAACAAAGTATTATCATAGTGAATCTCAAGATAGTTATATTTTAATCCTTTGACTTGAGATTGTCATAATTTCCAACATAAAGACTGTTATGTTTTGACATAACCAAACATTATCTTTAATCGGATAATCATAAAGGTTATGATTGAGCATAATAGAAATTATGTAAATGATATTGAACAATCAAGATAGAATTTATCCCTCTCTTTAGGAGAAATATCTTCTGGGTCCCTCGATAAGTGAGACTGAGAAATACATGGTCGTGCTCAAATGAATTGATAATGTGATCAATATCATTTGATTTTATCAGTCTACTTAGAGATCGAAAAATCATAAGTTTTAACATTATAAGTTTGACGTTGATCATGACTTATGTTCAAACTAGATATCGTGTGACAAAGGGATTAATACATGTTCTATTTATTAGGCTTTATCGGACTATCGATCCTCATATTAATTGGATAGTCATAACATCTTACTAGAGGCAGCTTATGATTTATGCGTCTTGTTGGACTGGACGTATTGCTAATTAATATGAGCTTATTGAGTCACACACAAAAGAACGCCATTGATGTGCTATGTCATATTAATTGGCTAATAGCTCATTACTATAATTAATAATAATATTAATAAAGATGTTATTATTATTAATATTAATTATTTGTTATTATTATAAGATAATAATATTTAAAAGATCTGCGGCCTATTTGTAACTGTTACAGATAAAAGATCTTTTCATTTTCTTTTAAAAAGGATTTTTCACATAGATATATTAGTATCTGCGATACCATGATGGTTGTGATGAACACAATTCTTTTACGAAAAGAAGTGTGGGAAATGAAAAGATTGAGAGAAAATGAGTGAACATAAAACACCTTTGAATAGTGTGATGAGGAGGTTTTTGTAAATGTTTTCTGGGGTTGCATATTTGGAGAACATAGCTAATCCATCCGTTTAGAGAGCTAGCACTCCAGACGGAAACTTTCGTGTAAATACTATTGAGGGTGTTTGTTTCAGAAGCAGCACTATCAGTCCGAAAAAGTTTCTTTTCGTCAAGTCTAAAAGGTTAGTCTCTTTATCATTCCTTTTGAATTAAACGAAGCACTCGAATCCAAAAAGGGAAAACAAAGATCTTTTATTTTTTATGCTATGTAATTTTTTATTGCAGTAATCTCTGGGCTTCCTTTCACTCATCTCCCAGCACAAGAGGGATACTAATGTTGTCCAGCACTATTACGGTCTTGTCCCTTAATCCCACTAACGGATAGAAGACTTTAGCAAGATTATTATGATCTAATCCTAACTTGTTAAAAACATATAAGGTGATAAGATTGACAGAACTACTTGTGTCAACCAAGACCTGCCTTACATCATACCTATTTAAGCGGACACTAATGACTAACAGGTCATTATGAAAAAACCCCATTGCCTTATCTGCAGGTTCAAACTTTATCTCTTGCTTTGCCTATGGCTCTTATTCTATAGACAAGATGTCCTCAGCAACACGCTTATTTTTTCTCTTGCAGTCGTTAGGGCCTCCTGTAATCACATGTATAACCCCCACGCGTTCACTATCAGCCGTATCTTCGAGGGTTCTTACCTCAGGCTTAGGTCTTCTTTTCTCTCTGTCTTTTATGGCGAACTTCCAAAGTGTTTCGTCCTTTGGCTGTCAGCATTCCTCCATTGTATGCTTGTGATCTTCGTGAAAATGATAATACTTGGTCTTGTCTCGTCTGCCAGCTTTTTCAAAATTGAGCTTGGAGGGCCATCTGACCTCCTTATCATTTTTCCTTATCCATATTAGAATGTGTTTTCATGAGTCATTCAATGGAGTATAATTTTTATACTTACCTCGGTCGTCCCTTCCTTGGGATACTGGGTAATTCCTGCGGTCTCCTTCATACCCTCGCTTGTCCAGCTTATAAGTTGACTTTGACTTGTCCTCTTATCTTCCCTTAGTGCCTAGACCTCATTATCAAGCCTTATATACTTCTGAGCTTTATCCATCAGCTACTGATAAGTAGCAGTGGGATTTTTTATTAGGGAATCCATAAATTTGATGTTGTGTGTTCCTTTTTTCAGTGCCTCACATGTTATTTCGTGATTTAACTCTTCCACCTATATTGCTACAGTATTAAAATGTGAGGTGAAATTTCTTAAAGAACCCCTCCCTCTCCTTGGCAGTGATAAATCTTGATTTAAACATCATAGTAAATTGGATAAAATTTAGGATAGAACCTGAGCTCAGATGTTAGTACTATTTTTTAGCCAAACCTGTGAGCGTGGATGGAAACATTAGGTATAACACAAATCATTGACGTCTTGAAGCTGCATCATTGTTCTAAAGATTGCCAGTGACTCCTAGGGTTTGTCGTTCCATCATATTTATCCAAACTTGGTAGCTTGAATTTGGTGAGAAAGGTTTCTGCAAGGATTTCTTTCGATAGGGGCGAGGCATTATATATGCTATAGTCCTCCTCTTGCTCTTTTTGGTATCTTTGCACAGCTCGAACCAGTTTCTAATCGACGTCTTTTTAAGCCTCATCTAATGACTCCTCATCCTCCAGCTTGGCCTTCCCTTTTGACTGCGTTTGGATTATCTCTGTCTTAGTTCTTGAGGTCTCAATTGAGGCCTCCTCCCTTATTCTGGGAGTCATGAATGAGGCCTCCTTTTGTGTTTTATATTGCTCGAGAGTTGCCTGCAGCTTTTTAATATACTGGAGCATTAGGAGCCATGCATGAGGCCTCCTTTTGAGCCTTATATTGTTTGAGAGTTGCGTGCAGCTTTTTAATATACTGGAGCATTTGCTCATTATTTAGGTTGTTGAGGTCTGTCTCATTAACTATAAAAGATGTGTTTTATCCAATGTTAGGGGTGGAGGAAATGATGGTCCTTTTGTTGGCAGTAGATTTAGCAGCAATTCATGAATTATCAGCCATTTGGAAAAAATTAGCAAAGAAATATACTCTTTTAAGAGAAAGATAATAAGAAGATTAAGAGAAATTCAATGGAGTTGTCGACAACGGAAGCAAATGATGTAGTTGGACACAAAACTGTGATTGATCAATCTGCAAAAAAGAAAAAGTGAAGTAGTTGGTGTCTATATTTAATGTAATATTAAAATTATAAAATTACACTTATTTAGAAAAAATTCCAAAAATAACAAATAAAAAAAAAAGAGAAGTTTATAATCTCAATTTTACTTTTAACTCTAATTTAATTGTAATTAATTATATCATAGTTCATAAATCTCAATTATACTTTAACTCTAATTTTTATATTAGAATACTTATACACCATTTTATTGTACAACGTTCTAGATTCTCCCAATACTTATCACTTTAATTATATGTTAAAGTATTAAAAAAAATTGTTATTATTCAAGATTTTTTTTATTTTTTATTATTGATAATATAAAAAAATTATAATTAGTAAATTTGAATATAAGAAAAATTACGATATAGCTATCATTATAAATCTTTTATTTAGTATTGACAAAATAATTTAAATTTATGTCAAATTTTAAATTAAATGGTTTAAATTAAGGTTTTATTCTAGTAATATAAATGTGTAAGATTTTATATATATATATATATATTTAAATGAATAGATAGTTTTTTTAAATGACCAATTTTATTTAAACTATTAAATGGAGTAAAATATTTATATTAAATTATATATAAAAAAATAATGACAATTATGTAAAATTTTAATTTTAAAATTATCCTTCACATGCCCACCTCCTTCCTCAAACGCCTCTCTCTCTCTCTTTTTCTTGAAATTGTGAACTCATAAAAGATAAAGAAAAATGGAGGGTAATAGATAAGGCTTACATAGCAATGATATCATTGGAAAGAATATTATCATAAATCTCGAAGCTCCACCTTGTCTATCAAAACATCTATTCCTTGTTTGAGGACTATACACGTGAAGGTGTCAGGCTATTGATATTAATGAAGTTAAATTTTATCACCACTCAGTTTCATGTGCTAATTCAAGAATTGCCCTTGCTCTTGATGTTCTGCCATTAAATCAGATGAATGTCAGTGGTGAAGTGAAGGAATTGGTTGAGTTAGTATCAAGGCAAGCACGCACGAAATTCAAGCTCGGCCCTGAAGACGAATGGGCGTCAAAGTAAGTTCTTCTCATATTGAACTACTTTGAGAAGGGAATTGAGTCTGAAGTGAGCTTTATAAAGCGGGTTCTTGACTATAGAGATAAGAAATTGGAGTGATTGTGCAAAGGAAATCATGTTCTTGGAGAAAGAGGTTGACTTTCAATTCTCGGATTATAATGAGAGAGAGGCTCCATTCCTGAGTAGTTTGTTGCGGTTGATAAGCTACTGCGACAAGGGCATTTCTCTATCGAAATAAGAGAGAGAGAGGGCATGCTTGAACAAGGAGAGCAGGGAATGAAGGGTAATTTTGAAATTAAAAGATTTTAATATATTAAATAATGATTAAATTTGATATTTTGAGTTTTAGAAAATAAAGTTTACCGTGGATATGTAAACTTGTTCTTATAAGAAGACATTCTCTCCTTTTTTATCTTTTTCTTTTTATCTGTTAGTGACGTCTAATCGTCTGTCTGTTACAGTGTTATATGTATCAGAGCACTTCTCTATGCCAGATAGCCATTTAATTCTCTCGGCGCGTATACCAGCAGGGTTGCAAAGTGACCGGCCTTGCTTCCTTTACCTTATGTCACATCACCGAACTGAACTTTTTATGGGTAGATCCGAGTGTGTAATCACTTTGGTCCACCTCTCGTTGTAGGGCTGATCTCGCGACATTGAATCATTTTATCTGCATGGGGTTTAATAGATTTTGGATCCGTAATCTTTTCTAGAACCAGACCTCGTTTCGTGATTAGGAAAGTCTGGCTGTTATCAAAATTGAATGGTATATGAATATATTTATATAAGTCTCAATCTGGCCAAAAAGTAACAGCACAAAGCAATATGCTAAAAAATATTCAGCCTAATCATGCTAAATGATAACACATGATAAATTCTACAATTAATCAATTAGAACATCTTTCTCTCTCCACTTTCCTTTCCTTGCAATTTAAGCCTTTTGCCAATATATAACCCAAAACCCACCCCTAAACTCTAACCTCTCCCCACAAAAAAAAAAAAAAATGAGCTCAGTTTGCATATCAAACTGTGTCAACGATGCACGAGATCCGCGCGTGCCAGTCCGTGCCACCTACGTGAACCTCTACAAATGGCCGGAATCAGACGCAGAGTTCATAAAGTCCGTCCACCGTGTAGCTCAAGGTTTCCAAGGTCAACCTAGGGTGGTGGACAGCATCTCTTGCAGGCAGATGTATCTTAGGAGCTACACATTTTCAAGGAAAGAGAGTGTGCCGGAGAAGACGAAAAAGTGCATTGGGAGAGTGAAAGAGAAGGTGGCTAATCATGGTAAGAAGAAAAAGGATCAAAAGGGTAGGAAAAGGAAGTGTTTGGTGTTCAGGAAAGTGAAAGAATTTTCTTGCAGTGCTTTGTTTAGGATCTTTCACAGGTTGTTGTCTTGTGGTGCTAGCGTAGATGTGGTTGATCAAAAGGATTCACATTAGTTTCTCAGATTTCAGTTCTGTTCTTGTTTATTTACACTATCAAAGGCATGTTTTAATTTAATTTGTTTTTGTTTTTTTTTTTTTTTTTTGTGTTTTTATATATAAATATGTGATGAATTGAATTTATTGGGGTAAGGGAGAAGTAGAAGAATGATGGGTTGTTTATATATTTGCATATTTTGGATGAAAATAAAATATTCTGTAATTTTGAACTTATTTTCTGCTTGATAATGACAGTAACAGTAATGTTATCATATCTCATGATTACCATATATGACTCCTTATATCATGTCCTTGCTGTTTATAATTTATTATTATTTATGTTTTTTCACCTATAATCATATGATATATTAAAAAAATAAATTTATCATTTAAAATTTAATATTTTAAATATAAATACGATTTTAACTCATAGTCTCAATTTAAAAATAAATATATCTAAATAAATTTGAGAGGTATTATATTTTATTTTTTTAATTTTTATTTTTTTAAAAAAATAAATATAATTTAATTAATCTCCACTATTACATACTTTGTCTAAATATAAATAATTTTTTTTATTATATACAAATATATAATTTTTTTTAACAAAAGTAAGATATATCCAATTTAAATAAAAAAAATGAATTTATTGAGGTAAAAAAAATTTTGATTTTTGAATTTTATTCCGCGAGTAATTAGCTTAGGATTCCCTTCGGTTAAATTTTAGCATTGATTTTTTAATTTTTATTTCCTGGTCGTGTCAGTTAAGTTGAAAAGGAAAAAGATGTGAAAGTTAAAAAAGCCAAATTTCACGTACACAACGCCACGGTCAAATATTATTGTTTGAGTAACGTCCATGTGAAATACCGTTTGTGTCCTTCAAATTTTTTTCTTTTAAACAGAAATAAGAGATTCAAATAGTAAAATTTAATAACTCTCAAATTTATTTAATATACTTATCATCAAATTAAGCTTCTCAAATTTATTTAATATACTTATCATCAAATTAAGTTTGTAAGTACGTACCCTTTATATTTTAATAGCTATGTATATCATATCTTGTTGTAATAAAGTTTACAAATTATTTTAATTTTTTTCATTTAAACTCTTATTTTATTAAATACTATATATACATACGAAAGTATTTACTATCCGAATTTGATATGTTAAAAGTATTCTTTCATTGATCATTAAATTAAGGTTTCCATATTTTTTAAAGTTAAATTTAATTTTTCAGAAAATACTTAATTAATGAGTGTAATCAATTGTATGAAAATTGTTATAACAGCAGTATCATATTATATCAATGATTTATCTAGTCTATTAGTTATACCAACAAATTGTTCATTGATTTTTAACAAATTGGTGAACAAATTACCAACAATAGCTGCAGTAACAAAAAGTATTCATTGCAGATCTACTAATAGATTAAATTTTTAATGGAATTTAGATATACTATTTATATTTTAATTTATAAAAATCAATTAATATATTTTATACCGATCGCTTAAATTTATTTATACCCTGTTAAATTAAATGATTAAATCTAACTGAAATATTATATTATCATTCTAATCAGCACCCTAAATTAATATTTTAATATAATTCAAAAGAAATAATTATCAAAATGTCCTAAATTTTATCAATTTCAATAATTATACACTAAAATTTTTTTAACAAATACAGTATAAAATTAATTTATAAAAATTAATTAATATACTTCATACCAATCGTTTAAATTTATTTATATCCGAGAGCTAAATTAAATTATTAAATTTAATTAAAATATTATGTTATCATCCTGATCCGCGCCCTAGGTTAGTATTTTAATATAATTTAAAAGAAATAATTATCAAAAAATTTTAAATTTTACCATTTTCAATAATTGTATACTAAATTTTTTTTAACAAATATAGCACAAAATTAATTTTTTGATTTAATTTAACTTTTACTTTTAATTTGATTTACGTAGATGATATATACTCGATAACTCA